>NC_133123.1:157208226-157508226 GCF_033568475.1 Henckelia pumila | reverse complement strand
TACTAGCTAGTCTCTTGTATACATTAAGCGAATTTTGATTAGTGAAATAAAATGATGAATGATATATTATAAAAAGATGATATATATGTGCGTGTGTGGATAATATATAGAATGATGCAAGACTCTTTATCATGTTATTTGAGAGCAACGTTGAATGACTAGAAGCTCGATCGTGAGGATATTATATATATTCATGCATGAGTTGAAAATAATTCTGAAATATTTTATAATTTATCATGGTACCATAAAAAATTAAATACCACTATTTTTTCACTTATTATAAATTAGTATCATTCCATAAGAATATCATTCATCTTTATATTTAGAATTTATACGCATTTATTAGCACAAAACCCGCAAGCCAAAACCGTGATATATATGTTTGTGAAACAAAACTTGTTAGTTCAATTTTTTCAGAAAAAATAATAAAATTGTGAGCCCAATATATATTAGTCGTAACATGTGAGCCACACGAGTTGGGGCTCAAGCATGCATGTAATTACTGATCTTGAGGTCAATTTTGAACTTGAGCAGCTAGTGAACTTTAATTTCAAAACATGACTCATTTTGGTCAAGATGATCAATGCCCATGATTTTTATATATATCTTGCCATATGACAAGATCTGTTATCCTAATGCCCTCGTGCATGCTAAGATCGAATTTTCGGGTTTTTTCGACTCGAATTAGTTGGCTACGGCTGACCTGAATAACGTCACTCATGTTGACAACAATGGTGTCCGGAGCAGGAACAACAGGGATCCATTTCCCATCTTTTTTGACCTCCAGCCCTCCAACTTCATCCTGGATCACAAAGGTTACACAGTTGCCGTCTTCGTGTTCCGCTATGCCGTTGTTTTCGGTTTCAGTAGCCGGAAAGTAGCGTAGAGCCACCATGAAATCCCAGCTCCTATCATGGTTGTATTGTTTCAAAAAATCAGGGGGCAGCCCTAAGCAATCATTCAGGATTTTCTCCACTATTTCTCCCGTCTTGCAGAAATAAGTGAACATCTCTTCAAGAACATCCCTGTACTATTACAAAAAAAAATGAATAAATTGGCCCAACTAACTTCTTTTTATTCTTTGGGGTACATTTTATAAACATAAAAATAATGCAAATAGCCCAAAAAATTGTCAAAATAGTAATATAAGTTTATCTATTTTATTTTCTGGTACTCTAATTAGGTTATGTTTGAGCATTTGATCTTGTTTTGTAAAGTACTTATTTCGCGTCGAAAATGTCAACATTTTTCGATGTCAGATCAGCATTAATTTACAATACCAAATCGCACAAACTCAACTATCATTTTGGTTATTTTTACTCGAATAAAAATATCACTTTAGACAAGTTATTTCTCAATTTTGATCCCGACAACCACATATATGTAACCTCTATTTGTACTCATAAAAACTCTGATGAAACCATTCGTGAAACAAATATCTTATTTGACTTGACCTATTAATACTTTTAGGCATAATTTGGTACGCATAATAAGAGAGTGATTAATAAATTATCTTTCTTCATCTCATGATTGGTTCATTTTAAAAAAGCCCATGATAAGTCAATGAGTCCTTGATAAAATGCTTTGCCGAGGGGACTATATATCCTTTAATTTGGTGTGATAAATTTAATACAACTAAAAAAAATACTACAAAAAGACATGATTACCCTCCACATATAAAACATCTAAATTTTAAACACGCCTCAGTCTCCTTCACATTACGGTAGGGTTAATTTTGTCATTAAAATCGAATATATAAATTTAATCACTCTTATTAAAATCATACCAAATATTCAACATATATAGTATCGATATCCTACCATTTTACTTATCTTTAATTTATCATTATATTATATATTCTATACTTATCGTATCCTATTTACCAAACTATCTCTTATCGTAAATATAGGCAATCCAACTTATCTCACCCATATAAATTTGTGAGGGAGACGCCTGTATATATATTGTCTCACCGACTTGACCATTTGTTAAGAATATATTAATGTATGAATGGATAATAACGACTTTCACTTCAATATTGCGGCCCAATTAAGTTGTGTCACGTACCCGAAATCAGGTGGATTAGCAGGCAAAACGTTGAAGCCCGAGCGAGGTGGATACATGAGCAAATACTCATTCTTATCGGCAGAAATCTCCGGCTGCTTGCTGTAACCTGCCGGAAGAGGTGCGGCGGACCCCGGACGACATTTCGCCTTTTCGTCGTCACCAAGAGCGAAGAACTTCTTCGAAAGCTCGATGGCTCGGCTCATCAGTTCGACGGGGACGCCATGGTTCACGATCTGGAAGAAGCCGTATTCGGAGCAGGCTCCTTTGATCACTTCTTTGGCTTTGTTCTTGCCATCTTCATCGCTGTTTTTGAAGAAAGGTGAGAGGTCAATTGTTGGAATGGCCATTTCTCACTATCTGACTTTATTGCGCGCATGTGGTTTTTCCACCAAACTTCATATATTTATATTAAGTAGTGCTGCAACACAGCTAGAGATGTGTTGGACGTGTGACACTCAAAAGAGTAAAAGATATAAATATTACGTGAATAATGGGTAATAGTTTTGATCACATGTATCGTAGTGTACAGGATTTTCATGAACGACCACTAAAATTTTAAAACTAAATAGTGTATTTTAGTGATTTGTTTTTTTGTTTTTTAGAAATATTAGTGGTCGCGCGCTCACGAAAACTTTTAGAATCAAAATTATAATCGGTAATTGCGATTGTCCCCTCAACTTTGCTCATTATCTAGTATGTTAGTCTCTAAGTTTCCAATAACAATTATTTTTAATTTAAATAATTTATCTACACATCTCTCCCCGATAAAAATTAATTTTAGCCTCACTTTGTTGAACTTCTTGAATTTGTCCCATGTTTTATCAAATGAAAATATTCAAATACTTGATTTAGTTATGAATACCTTATATATATATTTATGGGACAAATTGAATATTTAATATATATATATTACCTTATCCAAACGAATATTAATCTAATAATGTCAAGTATCATGATGATGTATAATTTATTATAAATTTAAGTATTAGTTGGGTAATCTTGGCTCGTAATATCTCTACTTGGAATTAAAGGTCGAAAAACGCTATATATTTTTTATTATCCAAAAACTAAGAGATGATCTCAAAGGTTAATTTTGTGAGAATGATATTTCATCCGGAATAATGAAAAAATATTAAGTTTTGATATCTAAAGTATTACTTTTCACTATAGATATAAATCGGATCAACCCGTATTTTGAGGATATAAATCCTCGAAACCATCTCACTAAATATCTACTCTTTTAATTAAGATTGAAGTCTTGTGTTCAGATTAGGGCTGTAAACGAGCCGAACCGAGCCGAACTATAGCAAAATTTTAGTGTTCGAGCTCGAGTTCGAATTGAAATATTCGAAGTTCGGCTCGAAACTCGAAATTTTTTTTATTTTCGGCTCGAGTTCGATTCGATAGAGAGTTCGAGTTCGAGTTCGAGTTCGAGTTCGAGTTCGAGTTCGAGTTCGGTTCGAATATATTATATAATATTATCTTTATATAATATAATATATATATATATAATATTATTTATAATATATATTATATAAAATATTATATATATATATATATAATATTATTTATAATATATATTATATAAAATATTATAAATATATATTATATAAAGGTTCGCGAGCCGGCTCACGAACGTTCGAACAAAATATTTTAGGCTCGAGTTCGGCTCGTATAATAGTTCGAGTTTGGCTCGAGTTCGGCTAGAGTTCGAAAAATTCGAATCCAAATCGAATATTTTTTCGAGCCGGCTCGAAAAGTTCGCGAGCCGGCTCGACTCGTTTACAGCCCTAGTTCAGATACACAGAAATGATCTCGTTATCCTGTTAAAATTTTGAAAGTTAGAATTTTGACGCTATATGTTTTTTGCAATGTTTCTAATTTCAAAATAGTACAATTTCTTCAGTACTCGATATAAAACTCTTCACAAACCCATCAACCATAAAAGGAATATTCTTAAAATATTTATATTATTTTATTTACATAGCAAAAAATAATATTCTTAAATTATTATAAAATCAATATTACGCTTAGGAACAATTAATTAGAACTTAATGAATGTAATAAAAATAATTAAATAATTTAAAGCTCCTTCTTTAATTTCAAATAATAAAATATAAAATTAAGATACACTGCTATATATAAAAATAAATTTTATATTTTTAATTCGATAATGAAATCATTTCATCCACCATCGTCACAAAATCATTATATACATTTAATATACAAGTAGTAGAACATATAAATTATTAAAAGAAAAACAAAATAATTAATAAATTAATGGTGCGTTAGCCAAGGCGCTGCTACAGTTTTGCTCCATCGATGAACAATGTTCACCGTCCCCAAAGTTGGAGACGATGCCTTTAAAATATTGATCTTTATATCGATAAATAAATTGTTTACATATGTTGCAAAAAATGGGCATATTATAAAAAACGAATATATTTTTTTCCCCTGAGTTTGTCCAATTTCGAATTTTAATCTATTAAAATTTTCAATATTTTATATTTGATATCTTCGTGCAAAGAACAAAATTTATAGAGATAAATGTTTAGCATATATAATAAGGATTAGGTAAACAAATACCAGAAATTTTGGCAAGGGAATCGTTTGCTATATTGGACAAATGCCTTTATTCGAATAAGAAAACCTGGAAGAAAATCCAAATAAAAAGTCCAAAACACAGAAAACGATGCTAAGATGACAAATAATAAATTAATGTAACCTCAATTTATTAAAACAAACTCAACTTTTTTCTAGACAAATGGAAGCCAGTCGATGAGCAATGACACGAAATGAACGCCGTGGGAGGAAAATATAGTTGCATGTATTTTTAGACAAACTGAAATAAATTAAATGAATAGCTGATTACCATAAGATCTATAAAACACACATAGATTCAAGGAATAAGTCAATAACTCCGCTAACCAATTTTTAATAAAAAAATAAAATTTATATTAAAAATATGATATAAAATAAATTTATCAAAATAATAAATTTTATATTAAAATAAATTTATCAAAATATGTTGATAACTGATCACAAAAAAATTTATTTAATCAATTGAATTTGTTAACCATAAATTTTAATTCTAATTTTCGAGATGATTTTGTTTCGGATTAAGAAATTTTGTAATAACATTTTTGCATTAGTTCGGTTTAAATAGATTTGAATTAACTACTCTAGATTTATCAACTTAAACGAGAGATCTCCACAAATCCAAATGATTAAAATAAATATATAACTCAACTGACCAAAATTTAAGTTAAATCGTAAATTTATTTAATCAATTTAATTTTTTTAACCGTAAATTTTATGTTTTGTTTCTTTAATAATTTTTCAGACCGATTATCAAATTCGAAATTTAAAATTTTGAAAAAAAAAAAGATCATACTACTAAATTATTAAATATAATTTTACAAAATATTATTAATTATATAATTAATTAATTAAAAACAAATAAAAAAAAAAAAAAAAAGGTGTACCTGGGAACTTGCGTTTTTGCAAGTCCCCATGTATATGCTGGCAGCGGACCGGACGCTGCAAATTTCCGCTCTCTTTAATAGCGGACCCTGCATTTTTTTTTACAGTTTCCGCTGTTTGCAAGAACGTTTTGAAGTATTTTTGTAACTCTCCCTATTTCAAATTATTTTTGAAATTTAATTTTTTTTTAAAATTAAATATAAAAAAAAACCCAGATTGCAATGTATTGTATTAAGCTTCTTTAAACATAAACATTATGTAATTACACATATTACAAAAAAAAAAAATTATGACTATTTGTAATTACATTGTACGATTATATATAATTATCTAAAAAAAATTGCTATAAAGATTCAACCGCCTAGGCAGTAGGCGATCACTGACCACCTCGTCACCGCCGCCATTTACAACATTGGTCATCACGAAGTATTTGAGCAACTGGCTTTATTTGAAAGCCTGTGATCTCGCGTCTTAGAAATTTTGATAGCTCCTATTTACTTGGAAACCCTTTTCTTTAATCATTTAAAGAATCTAGATTGAAATACCAGAATGGTATTTCGATACTCTCTCGATTAGTCCAGATTAAATAATCATCTTTCAGCAACTGATGCATGGATCCAAGAGGATTTTAAGATGGCTCATGAAGACCCAAGACATGCCCATCGATACACCTCATTGCTGCTACCTGCAAACATTATAACCGTAAATCAAGTCAACTTACTTCGGAAACCAAATAAATTTTGTATAATAAGATCAACACATATTCTATGGTTATAGCTTGGTGTATCATGAAATTGGAGATTCTCTCTTCTTTTTTTCAAGTGAAAGGGAAGGTGGTAGCATGCGGCTCGAATTGTTCCTTTCACGTAACACAAGAAAACCAAATCCTCTACAAATGAGGAAGTCGTCTGGTCAGTGACAAATATGCAAATAGTTGCAGATAAAAGAATAATCATATAATGCCAAAGTAAAAATGGAGAAGTAATTTCGAGAGATGGGCCATTAGCAATATTACTGAATGTGACAAAGATGTAAACTCCCCATTTCAAATAGTATCGGGATGTTACCTTTCCATGGATTTCATATTTAATAGGACCATCCAGTTCTGCACCTAAGTCCATGAGTTTTGATACTGTACTGTTGAGGTCAGTCACTGTAAATGATAGCAGAGATGAGTAACCTTTCTGCTCGACATGGTCACTGAAATTAATTGAAAACAAATGAGCTATCCCGGAATACACGAAATTAGAGTAGCAATAGATCAAGTATACAAATGTTCAGAAACTGGCAAAAGAACGTGTAAACGAGTTGTCAGCCACACCAAAATAATTTCAGATGATCTACCTAGCCGAGCAGTATCGAGTCTACCGTCTTCATTTTGATATAATCAATGAGTACTCTTGTAAAGTTTAAATATTTACAAGGATTATACTTATATACAACATTTTAATTGGAAAATACTAGTATATGTCGCAATTGAAGTCTGAATTGATAAAAACGAATCAACAAGCCTGTACAAGCTGGGAATTTGGTTTCTTTAAGGGAACGGGTTGAAGTTCATGCTCCAATGTATAGTGCTTGAAACTCTAAAATAGTCGACAATCTATCGAAATTGGAGCACGAGTTACCCAAGTGGAACAAACAGAAGTAAAACGCAGCTACTAGTGAATTCATATACACAATACCCAAAAGTGACACAAAAGAGATGTTATATGATATCTTCATATCTCCGAAGAAATAAATTTATCCAAGATCAAAACCCCATTAGGAATTACCCAAGTTCCAAGTCTGAGACTTGTTCAAATGATCTGATTACCTATATCAAGCAATAACTGCAATCAATCAAGCAATTTGGAAATTTTCAGAGAATAAAGCGGGTTTCCTGTCACTCTCAACACCACCAGAATTAACACATATCTCCTTTCCTTCATGGTAATTTGAATGTAAATGCAAAACCTTGGGGAACGCAAGAGAGAGAGCTTGAAGGGGCCGGAGTGGAGCTCAGCCCAGCGTAGAGTGCAGACATCGATGGTGAATCCGAGGCCCTCCGAATAGAATCTGGCTGCTTTTGGCACGTCCTTGTGTAGCTGCACCATGTACCTCAATCTTGCCGCCGCCATCTCCCTCTGTTTAGTACACCTCTCACTGATTGACTGTGAATATATATCAAATTACTAAGATTTATGCCAAATAAACAAGTACAAATTAAATGTTTTATTTGGAAAATCAAACATAAATTAAAATAAAATCTGGCCCAACAATCAACTTAACCCATATTCAAAACATAATGAATTCTTGATTTTCGGTATATGTACTAAAAATAAAAAATAACTAGAAAATTTAGCTCAATAAATTAAAATACCACACAAACAAGTGCCGACCAGGCTCAACAACGAAATAAAACATTCAAACAGGTAGTTGAGCCGGCAAGGCTCGATAACAACATAAACACATCAATCCAATGCAAACAACTCTCATATATAATACAGATACATCGGAGCATCTCCCCGGAGAATATAAAAACTACTCTGACAACCTACATAATAACTCCAACAATAAAAGACAACAATAAATATAAATCATGCATAAACATGTTTATTAAAAATTAAAATGTAATATGCAATGAATGTACTGGGCTCAAAGTAAATGGGATAACAAAGCCGATAAACGGTACAATAACTGGAACAATGCTCGAGCTATAACACACAGGAGAGCTACATCGTCATGCAACTAAACTGCTCTGCCGAGCATCGTGCTGTGTAATATCAAACACCAATGACTCGGCCTCCATACAGCTGATAAACGATACAACAGAAGTCACAATAACAAACAACGTATTCCAAGAGCATATCACACAGAAAATGCATCCCAGCTCCCAGGCCAGAATTAGACAATCATATCTTCGGTCTTAGGGTTGACTCGGCTCTAAAGCCACCGACTGATTCCGAAATATCAACACGTGTCTCAAGAATACAACACAATAAGACAACAGGTAACAAGAACGATAGGGCTCAACATGTGATTCTCTGAAAATCAAGCCCTATTCTAAATGTCACAAAATATGTCAAACAAATCAACATATAAACAACGCGGCATTTAAATTCGCATATTTCATATAATTCACGTAAACGACATAAATATGCACGGATACATAATTTATAATTTACCGTCGTACGTTACCGATCTTTAACATACATATACCAACTCAACGGTCAACTTGGACTTCAACTTCTTAGCCTAAAAAAATAAATATTCACGAGACTAAATAGATTCACTAACCATCAACTTAAATAGTCTAAATAATTCAACTATATTTCCAAAATATAAATATTTGAATTCTTTTTCCAAAAATGTCAATTCGACTAATAAATTCCAATGGTTCCAACAATTCAAGTCACGATTATTTTCTTATAAATAATCACTACTTTAATCCAATAAACATCTAGAAATCATAAATATAAAAAATATCACGCTTAATAATTTCAACAATATTTAGAGGCTTGTCAAAATATACCTTGTCGACTTCCAACAGTCGAACCTACAACATAAACACGAATGATACATCAATATAATGTGGTAAATACAATGAAAATGAATTCAAATAGAATGGTTAAAATCTCACTTTTGGGCAGCCTACAATAGTTGCAACCAAGGCTATAAATAGGCTGGAAACGGTCCAAAGTCGAATCTATCCTAAACCGACACTCGAACAGCAGCCTTCTCGTTCGATTTCGCGGCGGCAGCTCACCGGAAAGACCACAACGCAGCTGAAATGACGGGAAAGAATCGGGCTTGCCTCAGATAAACAACCTCAAGAAGACCGAAAATCAGCTGGAATCGAAGCGCATTCGCACGCGCAGGAACAGCCCTCGAGCAGCAGTCTCAACCGCGTGATTCGGGGCTCTTTTTCTTCGATTCAAGGCTTAGATTCATGATTTAGGTGGACGAGGGTCGGTCGACTCGCTTCTGGCGGTGTACGGCGACGGCGACTAGGAGGAAGAAGACTAGAAGAGGGGGGACGGGTTTGGGGATTTAGGGATTGAGTTTTCTTTTTTTCCCCTTAACGCAACCTGGCCACGGGCCGGGTTCGGGTTAGATCAGAGATGATAATTTTTTTCGAACTCGATTGAGAATTCGATAACTAACTGATTCAGAAGGAGGGTATGGAGGTGTTTTTTGGATCCGATTAAATAAATGAATGGGTATGAGGATCTCGTATATGGGTATGGAGGCGAATGTAGTGATATCCTACTCATATCCGACCCGATACCCGATTAAATATAATATAAATATAAATTTATATTTATTTACATATTAATTTATATTAAAGAAATTCTGATTTAATTTTTTTTTGTTGAATTATGTTAGTTGGATTTAACAATGAAATTTATTAATATAAATCTAACGCTGTTTTGTAGAATAATAATGTTGAGATAAATTATTTACAATATTTTGTTATTTCTTATAATTCTTAGGTTATTAGGTTATTGATTTCTTTTATCTTTTATTTTTTTCTCTCTTATAAATTTGATATAAAATCTGATAAATAAGCATATTTTTATCAAAATAATTCAAATTTGAACAAATATATTTGTATGAGGTAGATAGATAAATGGGGGATGGGTAGGGTATGGATATCCGATACTCCGACGGGTATGGGGATGAAGATGAAATTGAATACCCGACGGTTATGGGTATGGGTATGGGTATGGGGATGAATTTAATAAATGGGTATGAGGATGAATACGTGATATCCTACCCATACCCGACCCATTGTCATTCCTAGGTTAGACCCAGCCCTAGCCCAGGTCTACCGGGCTTTAGCCTTTACGTGCATGTATGTATTTGTTTTTGTACCTAAATGGGTGTGTATTCCTTTTTTATTATTATTATTATTATTTGGGGTTGAAACGTGACCATACCAATTATTTCAATTCTCGTGTATTATTTTATATCTAACGACTCGTGTGTTTTATATCGCTTAGATCTCGATATTTAAAACACATATTTTTAATACATTATTATTATTATTTGGAATTTTAAGTGTTGGAAATTTTGATTGTGCTTAATAAATTAAAATTAAGCAATGAGAAGCTTGGAGAAGGAAAAAGTGGATGAGAAGCTTGAAAAATAGAAAAAGAAAAAAATGGAAAATTGAGGAGCAGGGGCGTTGAAAATTGCACCCTTGCACTGGTCATGCTGCTTGTGCGTTTTCTTGGCAAGCAGGGGTGACGCATTGCGCCCCTGCACCGGTGCTTCTGCTTCACGAAAAGATGCATGTCTTTTTCAAGTTTTCTGATGGTTTTTGACATCTTTTGGTGATATTTGTCAGTTATTTGGACCAAAAGACATCACGTGATTGAAAAGTTTTGTCTTTACACCAAAACAACATAAATATGAGAATCAAACATCATTTTAATAATTTTAACAAGATTCTCATATTTTTTAAAACACATTCCTGCATACAATTTTGCTTCTTTCTACAAAAGAGAGTTTATAAAACATTTCTGGTTAAGAAACTTGTGATTTATAGTGCTATAATTACAAGTAGAAGTTGTTGTATCTTGGAAAAAGATTGCCAAACACCGTAAGCACCAAGAACGTTGCAACATCTTCTTAAAAAAATCGTGTTCAACACGAGTCTCAACTGTTGAATTCTTTTTATGTTTTCTTCTGTCATATTAAAATTTTTTCCAACAAATATACCAACAAGTTTAAGAAGATTTTCTGAACAAACTTGAAGATGACATCATCATCAACAAATATACCATCATTAAGATCTGAAAACAATTTTTCTTCCAATTTATTTACCCAATTTAACTCTTACTTAAAAGTGCGAAATTAAAATAATTAATCGAAATAATTTATTTGTGTTTTAAAAATAATATGTATTAATAAATATAGGTTTATAGACAATATTAAAATGTATATTTGATTTATAGAGCACACATGAGTTAAAATAATTCAAACCAAGTCAAATTTGAACCCGAATAAATAAATAAAAAAAGTACACATATTTTATTATATTATATATTTTGTGTCTGGCGCATGCCAGCACGCGCTATAAAAAAAAAAAAAAAAAAAGGAAGGGGTGTTAAATGGACATATTGTGGGTGCTCTAATCTAAGTTAATATTTTACTACAAAGATTTTGAAATGTATATGTTTAGAAATCAATGCAAACATATATTGAATTCTTTTATGAGTTCAACCAGATTAAACATTCCCGGAAATTTAATTTTAATTATTAAAAGAAAGATTTAACAGTGTGAATAAATTTACAATGGCAACTGTGAAATCCTTGCCTTTATGATGGACTGAGACTCAAATCATAATCATATCTTCGGAAATAATTAACCATTGAAAACTCATATCAGGTAAAATGTGAAACTTATGAATTTATGAAAGAATGAATTGTTTAAATCTGGGAAAAGGCAAAAATACCTAAGTTCAAATTTATGAAAGAATGAATTGTTATAATACATAAGTCGAAATTCAAAAACAATAAGATAGTAAATAAATTAGTATATTATAATACAAAATTTTCATTCAAATTTTAAATCCCATGTATATCTTTCAAGGATTGAAAATGTACCAAAAAATGAATATAAATCAACAATTTATATATTCATATTAGGTTTTTTTTTTTTTTTTTTGCAACTAACACTTAAATTTTCCACAATGGATCAAAATTAAGAAATAATCCACATTTTTGTGCTATTTCGGAACTCAATAATACATCAGATGCGAAAGGATTCATAAAATATAAGTAATTAAAAATTAAATGTCATAAGAAATTTGACAGATAAATAAATAAATCATTGAAAAAGACAGTTTACTTACGCGTGAGGAGATTGTCTGTCCAATATGTGTTAATTTTTACTCCAAAATTCGATAAATACATACACTTATTTTTTGTCCGAAGACAAAAAACATTCGAAACTAACGATGAAATAGTTTCTAGGTACATCTGTTCAAACTACAAGATAACAACATCAAATATCTCGAACACAGAAAAATCAAATAGATATTGATGATGTCGATTTTTTCCTCCGGGTTCGGTCTGGTAGAGCGGATCTCCAAATCCTCCACAAACTGGGTCGGGTCGGGCTTCACGTGTACTGCACAGACAAAAGCTGAGTTAGCGGGTGCCGAAGGTGTTTTCGACGTGACCCCTCCGATGCCTAAGTTAGTGCTCGAAAGTGAAAGAACTTGACAAAAAGTAAGAACAAGAGAATATGCGTGCGTGAGTGTGTGAACAAGAAGTGAATAGAAGAGATGAATGAATAAACCATGAACCATACCTGTATTTATAGGGGCTTGGAGGGGTAGGTTACCTTGTCAAGGTAGAACATGTGTTAGAGTAGGACTCTACTCGGGTAAGAGCCCTGACCAAGTAGGATTCTAATATCAATTTAAAGATAATATCAAATCTTGGATTCATAAGATATTGTCCTTATCTGTTGATGATCTTCATGTGTCCGAGAGAGAAAGTTCCAGATATTGGGCCCTTCCTGGGCTCGGGTCGGGCTCTAACCATACCTAGTTAGGGCTCAAGCCCATGTATTCATGATTACGATCTTATTCCCTAACAGGGCCATTTCAGACTGGACTTCTCATAAAATAAGACTAAATGGGCCTCAAAGTATATTTCCAAAAATATGGATTATTGGGCCCGGGTCGGGTTAGACCCGTATGTTTTTTAGGGACATCAATAGTACCTCCCCCTACTGGTCTAAAGAAGTATGAAATTTAGACCATATAGTCCTCTGACAAGACCCCGAGCCCCATATACCATGCTTGTAATGTAATATACTACAATGTGTTTTCTGTGAACGGTCCGGATCTCGATCCTTGTCATGTGCTTTCTCTGGACGGCAGAGATCTTGCGACGGTATGATTTCCGAGAGATTCCCTGAGTGACGTGGTTCACCCCAGACCGCTGATCGAGATTATCATCCAACGGTCGAGATAAATCCAATCCTTCTATAAATAGGATAGTAAAAATTTCATTTTTCACTTTTTACAGCGTGAACGTTACTCTGTCAAAATTTCGAGAGCTCACTCGACCCGTGCCGCGACGATCGATCCTCACTGGTTCCTTCCAAACCTTATTACCTTTTTCCCTTCTGTGTAAGTTCTATCCTTCCTATAAGAATTAAGATGTCTTCCTCGGACGAGAACGTAGTCCGGGAAATGATAGCCTTTATAGAGGGTTCTCCTCCCCCTGATATGCCCGAGCGTAATGACTCTTCGGGGTCAGACGCCGACCCGAGCCCTTCTGAGACTCGGGAGGCAAAAATGCGAAGGCTTTATGCCCTTAAGTCTGACGAAGCTCAGTTGCGAGAAGAGGGTAAACACTGGTTTGAGGTTCTAGCTTCCCATTTAAGTCCAGACATGGGCCCGATCATTAGGGACAGATCGGAAATGCCTGACACTTATGAGCTCATACTTCCCGGTCAACGAGACCGGGCTCACAAACCCCCCACGGGTTTTTTAAGTTTTAGTTTAGACCAGGTCAAGATGGGTCTTAGGTTTCCCATCCCCGAGATGATCTTATCCTTGTGTCAATATTTCTGTATATGCCCGAGCCAGCTGACCCCTAACTCCTTTAGTTCTATCCTCTCCTTAGGAGTTTTGTTTTGCTTTTTCCGAGTTCCTTTAGATGTAGGGAATTTTACCAAATTCCTTCAAATTAAGAAAACAGCCCCGGGTCGATTTTATATTTCTATCCGATCCGAGTACAAATTTTTAAAGGAAAAGCCGAGCTCTCATAAGGGCTGGAACAATAGATTCTTTTTTGTTCGTCCTGAGCCCGAGCAACCTTGGAGGTGTTGATCCAACTGGGCAATGAACTTTACTTCCCCTGATTTTCCTGCCCAGCCCAGCCATAATTTCACCAACTTCCTTGCTACCCTATCTGAAAAAACCTTTCACATCGAGAGCCTAATCAAAGAAGACCTGCTTTGCAATTATGGCTTTTGTAGGAAGGGGATAGAGGTCCAGGGTGATTTAGGTGGAAACAATTAACCTTTCATTCACTTATTTCTTTATATTCTCGTGCACTCGTATTAACTTTGTCCCTTTTTTCTTTTCTTTTTTTTTATTTACAGACGAAAGAATAATCGAAGCTGAAATGATGGCTGACTTCCGGGCTGCAGCCAAGAGGTTGAAACGAAAGAAACCCGAGGCCTCTGCGGAATCTGCCACTGAATCCGAACCGCATATTCCCGATCCAGGATCCAAGAAAACTTATAAGCCAGTTCGGGGGGATGAAGCCCCTAGTAAGCTTGAGCCCATTCTTCCATCCAGTACCACTGTTCATGGAAAAGGAAAAGAGAAAGCATTCATTGATCTCAGCTCCCTTCCCGAGCACATGGAGCGAGGTGATCCCGACCACCCCTATAGCCCAGGGATTTCTTTCTTTGCCCGGCCAGACCATCCTGGGAGCTTGAATATTGTGCAACACATGGTCTCTACAGAGGACCTAGAGATAGTTCGGGCGGTGCCGGATAAAGAGGCTGAGGAATCTCTGGCCTTGGCCCTCATGCAGGTAATTTCTGGGTTAATTATAAACTTGAAAAATTACTTTTATCCTTTTTCCTATAAATAATACCTTATATTTCTCTTTCTAGGTCGTGGTCTGGTCGAGGGAGATTACTGCCCGCTTCTATAAGGCCCGTACTGACCACTCTTTAAACCAAGATGCCTTGGTGAAACGAATAGCTGTATTGACTGGGCAGATTCGTGATATCAAAGCTGCTCATGACCAGGAGGTGTATGATATGAGGTCGGACATTGAGACAGCTCAGGACGGGTGGGATGAGGCCAAGAAGCGTATTACCGAGCTCGAGGCTGCTCTGGCTACCAAGGACCAATAGTTCGGGGTCGGATGGTCTAAAAAGAAGAAAGATTTTATCAATTCCTCTTATTTTGCCGACCTTTGTGCTGAGAAGAATGTGGCCTTCTTTGAAGATGGCTTTAAGGGGTGCCTAGCTCAGATCCAGGCTGAGGGTTATTCTGAAGCCGAGCATCCTTTTTCCTCCCTTGACTCTGCCAAGGCCCTGGATGACTTGCCTGACGAGTAAGAGAAGTCCGAGCAAGAGGAGCCTGTGCAGGAGGGAGAAAAGTCTGAGCAGATGGAGGGTGCTGCCCCTTAGTTTTCCTTTTTGCTTTTTGAAAACAATGTTTGACAACATTATATTCAGACCCTGTGTGGTATTTTCTTTCTTGCCCACCCCGGGCCATGTACTCTGTTTTGCCAAACAAACTTAGACTTAGATCGGTTCATTAATTCCCAATCTCCAGAAAAGAATGAGTTCTTGGTTAGATTAATTCCCCAATTTGAGACTTTGGTAAATGCTCAACTAATTATGAAATAAGTTCCCTCGCAGATATTTAAATAATTGGTAAGTATGAAATGAATTCCTGAGTTGGAACTAAGTATAAGATTTATTCCCGATCTGGAAACTTAATAAAATTTTACTAAGTATAATATTGTTGCCCGACCTGGTATTATGGAAAATTTTTTCAAAGTATAAAAGTGATTCCCGAGCTGAAAATCTATGATAATTATTGAGTTTTAATTTGATTACAAAATACGTGGTAAGTGCCGAGCTGGTCGGACTTTAATTTAACCACGTATGGCGTGGTGAGTGCCGAGCTGGTCGGGCTTTAATTTGACCACGAATGGGGTGGTGAGTGTCGAGCTGGTCGGGCTTTAATTTGACCACGAATGGTGTGGTGAGTGCCGAGCTGGTTGGGCTTTAATTTGACCACGAATGGCGTGGTGAGTGCCGAGCTGATCGGGCTTTAATTTGACCACGAATGGCGTGGTGAGTGCCGAGCTGATCGGGCTTTAATTTGACCACGAATGGCGTGGTGAGTGCCGAGCTGGTCGGACTTTAATTTTGACCACGAATGGCGTAGTAAGTGCCGAGCTGGTCGGGCTTTAATTTGTGATGTTTGACAAAAATATGTCGTTTTTTCATTAATAATTTCCCAAAAAACATATCTTAAAAAGAAAAGAAATAACAAAAAAATCTAACTACTACTACTATCAAATTTAAAAAACCCAAAAATAATAAAATAAATCACAACCATTTACCCCCATGAGACCTGGTGATGCAACAGGTCTGATCGGGCCCCTAAGAGTAATATTTTTTCAAGTGTTGAGCGTTCCATGGCCGTTTTCCTTGTTTTCCACGTGCATCTTCCAAATAATAAGCGGCCACTCCTGCCTTTCCTATCACCTTAAAGGGTCCTTCATACTTTGCATCCAGCTTCCCTCTCTCTCTATGGTGTTGAATTTTCCTCATAACCAAGTCCCCTTCTTGGAAGGCCCGAGGGTAGACCCATTTATTATAGGCTCGGGTCATTCTTTTGCGATAAGCTGCCAACCGAACTGCTGCTCTATCTCGACTTTCTTCAACTAGGTCCAGGTCCATTGCCCTTAGCTCATTGTTGTCAAGGCCATAGGCGATTATTCGAGCACTTTCTTGTCCAATCTTGGCAAGAAGGACTGCCTCAGTCCCGTACACCATATTATACGGTGTCTCATTCGTCCCGGACCTTGTTGTAGTTCGATAAGACCATAATACGGATGGAAGTTCATCCACCCATTTTCCCTTAGCTGAATCTAACCTGGTCTTGAGTGTTTGCACAATAGTTCTGTTAGTAACCTCTACTTGTCCATTCTCTTGGGTGTAAGCAACAGATGTAAAAATTTGTTCAATTTTCATCTGTTTACACCAATCTTGGACCTTGGAGCCGCAAAACTGTCTTCCATAGTCCGATATGAGTCTGCGAGGTATCCCGAACCGGCAAACAATATTTTTCCATAAGAAATTCAAGACTTCTTTTTCTGTGATTTTGGCCAAGGGCTCGGCCTCGACCCACTTTGAAAAATAATCAACTGTCACCAACAAAAATTTTCTCTGACCCATACTGATTGGGAATGGCCCAACAATATCCATCCCCCACTGATCGAAAGGAAAGGCGGCTACCACTGCCTTCATAAACTCCGCGGGACTCCACTGTAAATTAGCATGCCTTTGGCAATTGTAGCATGAGTTGACCAGGGCAGATGCGTCCTTCTTCATGGTGGGCCAGAAAAACCCGGCCAGCAAAGCCTTCCTAGCTAAAGCTATACTTCTCAAGTGATTGCCACAACAACCTTCATGTATCTCTCGTAAGACATAATTAGCCTCGTCCGGGCCAAGACACTTGAGAAGAGGTTGGGAGAATGACCTCTTGAAAAGTATTTTATCAACCATCACAAAACGTAAGGCTCTTCTCTTAATTTCCCGAGCCTTCTTGTTATCATTCGGAAGCTCATTCTTGGTTAGGTATTTGTGTATGTCATACCTCCAATCTCCTTCCAATACATCCGCTATTATGTCATCTAGACTTTCAAGTTGAGATATCATTTCTTTTCCCTTCATCTCGGGGTCCGATGGTTCCCCTACTGAACTTGTCAGATGGGCCAAGTGATCGGTTTTTGTGTTTTCAGTCCTCGGGATCAACTCCATAGTGAGCTCGGTAAAATCTTCCTTGGCTTTGTCTAATGCTTGAGCATATTTTATCATATTTTCACTCTTGGTTTCAAACTTCCCCTTGCTCTGTTGTATGACCAATTGTGAATCTGAATAAAGGGTAGCTCGGGATACACCCAGATTCCGAGCAACCTTTAGCCCGAGCAATAGGGCTTCATATTCTGCTTCATTATTAGATGCTCGGAAATCCAACCTTATTGAGATGTTGGTTTCCTCGCCCCAAGGTGATATTATCACAATCCCAACCCCGCTTCCTGTTTGACAAGATGATCCATCTACAAATATCTTCCAATGGTCTTTTTGTTCTAACTGAACAGTCTCTGCCAAGAAATCAGCTAGGGCTTGAGCTTTGATGGCATTACGGGGCTCAAACTTTATGTCATACTCACTTAACTATATAATCCACTTGATCAATCTTCCGGATGAATCTGGGTTGGCCGCGATTTTTCCTAAGGCGCTGTTGGTAAGAACAGTGATCGGATGTGACAAGAAATAGGGCCTTAACTTTCTGGTTGTAATGACTAGGGCCAGAGCTAACTTTTCCTATGTCATGTAGTTAAGATCCGCTCCTTTCAAGGCGTGACTGACAAAGTAGACGGGTAGATGAGCCACCCCCTCCTTCTGGACCAGGACCGAGCTAGCAGCACGGGGTGTGACCGCTAGATACACAAAGAGCTCTTCTCCCTGTACCGGTTTGTTCAACACCGGTAGCTATTTTAGATATGTTTTCAACTCCTGAAAAGATTTTTCGCTTTGTTCATCCCACTCAAAGTTTTTAGTTTTTCTGAGTGCTTTGAAGAAAAGAAAACTTTTATCCGCCGATCTTGAGATGAACCGAGCCAATGCGGCAATCCTTCCTGATAACCTTTGTACTTCGTGAATATTCTTAAGCGATGTCATAGAGATAATGGCTTGAACTTTTTTCGGATTAGCTTCAATTCCTCTCCTTGTGACCATGAACCCTAGAAACTTCCCGGTCTGAACCCCGAATGTGCACTTGCTCGGGTTTAACATTAGTCGATATTCGCGTAGTGTCTGGAATGTCTGAGTCAGGTTGGTAATGAATTGTTTAGCTGTTCGAGTCTTGACCAGAATGTCATCCACATACACCTCAATATTTTTGCCTATCTGTTGTTTGAACACCTTGTCTATTAATCTTTGATAAGTGGCCCCAACATTTTTGAGTCCAAAGGGCATAACCACATAGCAATAAGTTCCTGTGGAGGTGATAAAACTTACTTTATTCTGATCTTCCTTGGCTAGGGGAATTTGATGATATCCCTGATAGGCGTCCAGGAAGCATAACAACTCATGCCCAGATGTAGAATCCACCAGCTGATCTATTCGGGGCAAGGGATAGCAATCCTTTGGGCAGGCCTTGTTCAGATCTCGAAAGTCTACACACATGCGCCATTTACCTGAGGACTTGGGTACCAGGACCACATTTGATAACCAGGTCGGGAAGTATACTTCTTGAATGTGTCCAGCCTTCAAAAGTTCCTCAACTTGCCCCTAAATCACAGCGTCTTTTTCGGGCCCAAAGTGTCGTTTTTTCTGAATAATAGGGTGATAGTCCCGTATAAAATTTAGCTTATGCTCCATTACTTCTCTCCGTACTCCCAAGAGATCAGATACGGACCATGCGAAGGCGTCTTTGTTCTCCATCAGACACTGTATTAACTGCTCTTTAAGAGGGGCTTCTAGCGTCCGAGCAATCTTGACCGACCCGGTCGGAGGGCAAATCAAAATTTCTTCGCACTCTTCTTCGGTAGTAGGAGGGGTATCATCTTCCAATAAATTTATTTGTTCCCGACCTATAGGCCCGGGTTGGTCATCATGATTAATTTTGACTGCTTTTTGTTCTATCCGTACCTCTCCTATGTAGCACTTTTGAGAAATCTTCTGATCTCCTTGAACCTCGCCAATTTCATTACCCACAGGAAATTTGAACTTTTGATATAATGCTGATGCTACGGCCATGAAGATAGTCATGGCCGGTCTTCCCAAGATAACATTGTATGCGGAGGGTGCATCCACGATAATAAAGCTGACAATCCGTGTTTTACTAGTATGGTCCTTTCCCAAAGTAAGCGGTAAATTGATCAATCCAGTAGGTCGGATGGCATGGCCGGTGAACCCGAACAACGACGTCACCACTGGTTCTACCTTATACTCCCCTAAATCCATCTGATTTATGGTTTCTTGGAATAGCACATTGACCGAGCTTCCCGAATCAACAAAAATATGGGCCACATCATAATTAGCGATCAGAGCTCGAATAACCAGTGCGTCATTATGAGTAGTATCTGACAAGCCTTTAAGATCATCTGGGCCAAAGGAAAGGGTCGGGCCTGTCCTAACCACCTGGTCGGCTATTTTCATGTTGCTCAATTTCCGACTGCTTGTCTTCCTTGCCTATTGGAATCTCCATCAGTCGGTCCACCAGATATCATGTTGATGATACCTTTCGCGGGAGGGGGTGGTCCTTGATTATTCCCAGGTTGATTTTGATTCGGACGCTGGAAATTTCCCTGTGGCGGCCCAGGTTGGGGTCTTGGTGCATACTGATCGGGGCCTTCTCGACTCCTTTTATTTGAGGGATATCCTCCTTTTTGTCTTGCCAACCTATCCTTCATCCCTGGCTCCTATTGAATTATCCTCTCAATCTCTTGCTCCAGTTGACGACAATCATTAGTATTGTGCCCGTACTCATTGTGAAAATCACAATACTTATCAGATTTCGGCCTGCGAGGCCCCTGCTCACTCCACGGAGGCCTCTGTAGAAGTCTCTTTTTTTCACATATTCGCATGGCCTGAATCCTACCCATACTTAGCGGGGTGAAAGAGGTGAATTGTCCCAGGAGTTCGGGTTGGGGAGATGGTCCCATCCTCTGAGGTATGTTAGGGATCCTGGTGTTCTTCGGACTTGGTGACCTGTCCATCCCACTATTCAAATGGGAAACTTGCACCTCCTCTAGATTCACATATTTCTCGGCCCGAGCAAGCAGTTCATCGTAGGTAGACGGTGGTTTTTTGATCAGAGATTTAAGAAAATCCCCTGTAGTAAGTCCTTGGGTAAACGCACTGATGAGCAGATCAGTAGTGGCAGTAGGTACTTCAAGGGCCAAGGCACTAAATCGACGAATATATATTCGCAAATCTTCTTGACCTTGCTGTTTGATAGCAAAAAGACTGAGAGTGGTTGTGGGGTGCTTCTTGCTACTAGCAAAATGGTGTAGAAAGGCTCTGCTGAAATCTTTGAATTCCGTGATATCTCCTGGACGTAGTAGGTTGAACCATTGTTGTGCTGGTCCTATCAAAGTATTGAGGAAGACCCGACACTTGATCGGGTCAGAATACTTATGCAATAACGCAGCATTCTCAAAACGGGACAGGTGCTCTTCCGGGTCCCCTTTCCCATTATATTCCCCAACATGTGGAAATTTAAAGTTTTTGGGAAGTTCGGACTCCAATATTTCAGCAGAGAAAGGAATATTCCGAACTGGCATGGCTAGATATCCTGACTGTTTCTTCTTCAAGAGCTCCATCTCTTCTTTCAATTTCCCGATCTCCTCTAATTGCGCGTTCTAATCTGGTGGTGGGGGAGGGAGATTGGCAGCCCTTGCAGCCATAGCCTTTTCGACAGCGGCCGCAACCATTTGTTCCATCTGTGCGTCTACTCCATTCGTGCCAACCATCTTAACTCTGTTTCTTCAAATTCCCATAGACGGCGCCAATTGATGATGTCGATTTTTTCCTCCGGGTTCGGTCTGGTAGAGCGGATCTCCAAATCCTCCACAAACTGGGTTGGGTCGGGCTTCACGTGTACTGCACAGACAAAATCTGAGTTAGGGGGCGCCGAAGGTGTTTTCGGCGTGACCCCTCTGACTCCTAAGTTAGTGCTCGAAAGTGAAAGAGCTTGACAAAAAGTAAGAACAAAAGAATATGCGTGCGTGAGTGTGTGAACAAGAAGTGAATAGAAGATATGAATGAATAAACCATGAACCATACCTGTATTTATAGGGGCTTGGAGGGGTAGGTTACCTTGTCAAGGTAGAACATGTGTTAGAGTAGGACTCTACTCGGGTAAGAGCCCTGACCAAGTAGGATTCTAATATCAATTTAAAGATAATATCAAATCTTGTATTCATAAGATATTGTCCTTATCTGTTGATGATCTTCATGTGTCCGAGAGTAGTGGAAAGTTCCAGATATTGGGCCCTTCCTGGGCTCGGGTCGGGCTCTAACCATACCTAGTTAGGGCTCAAGCCCATGTATTCATGATTACGATCTTATTCCCTAATAGGGCCATTTCAGACTGGGTTTCTCATAAAATAAGACTAAATGTGCCTCAAAGTGCATTTCCAAAAATATGGATTATTGGGCTCGGGTCGGGTTAGACCCGTATATTTTTTAGGGACATCAGATATGTAAAATCAGATAAAATTTAAAATCACATAAATATTTCTCATGCGGTCGAGTTCGGTCATTCTAAAATTTGGGCGTTACAAAAACATTATAATCTCCTTAATAATTTGAACTCCGAGCAACGTTATGTATATGATATATAATTAATACGGTTGATTCAAATAAGGGATGAGTCTTCTTTGTATATGGATATGGAGGTACCAGAAAAAAATTTATTTGAAAGATTATGTAAGCATTGTTGAGATCGAAGGGAGAAATTATTTTGAATATGGCATCCAGTGGTATAACATCTCTTCTACTACATGGTGGTAGAATGGCTCATTCTCGTTTTGCAATTTCATTTAATCCTAACGAGAAATCAACATGCAATATCAAACAAGGGAATCCGCTTGCTGAACTCATTGTAAAATCTTAAATTATCATTTGTGATGAGGCTCCAATAATGCATAAGTTTTGTTTTGAATCTACATGAATGATGTAATGAGATGTGTTAATCCTTCAAGCCTTCGTTTGTCTTTTTTTAGGCAAAACATTGTTTTCGGTGACGATTTTCGTCAAATACTGCCCATAATTCCAAAAGACAATAGACAAGATATTTGCCACTATCAATTCTTCATATATATGGGAGATTGCACATTTTTTAGATTGACAAAAAAACATGCGACTACATAATTTAGGTTATGATGAAGAATGCACTAAAATAAAGCAATTTTCGGATTGGATTGCGGATGTAGGAGATAGAAAAATTGGAGAACCAAATGACGGCTATGCGACCATCGATATTCCTGATGCACTTTTGCTGAAAGATGACAATGATCCTATGCAACGATTGTGGAGGGTACGCATCCATCTTTGGGCAACACTATCAGCGATACTGCACTTTCAACAAGGGGCTATTTTGGCACCGACTCTTGATGTCGTTCAGTTTGTAAATGAATACATGATATCTTTAAACATTCTGATGGAAGGTTGTGTTTGAGTTCTGATACGACGTGTCACTTGGATAGTAATGTTGACCTCTGCATGATGTGTGTACTCTGAATTCTTAAATGGCATAAAATGTTTTCGAGTACCGAATCACGAGTTAAACTTGAACGTTGCAACTCCAGTCATGTTGTTGTGGAACATACATCAAATCCATGATTATGCAATGACACTAGAGTGATTGTGACGAGGCTCGAAAATCATATTTTTGAGAGTACAAATTCTTGCTGGAAGTAACGCAAGTCATAAAGTGTTTATTCCAAAAATGTCATTAACACCTTTTGATCCAAGGCTTCCTTTTAAATTGCAACGAAAACAATATCCTTTAATTATATCATACATAATGACAATCAACAAAAGTTAGGGTTAATCATTGTCCCATGTAGAATTTCTTTTGAAAAACTCCATTTTTAGTCATGGTTAGTTGTATGCCACTGTATCTAGAGTTACGAATCTCAATTCCCAATGGTCCAAAATGGTTTAAAAATCTCGACATATACCAGTGATAACAACCAAAAATATTCAACGACAAATGTTGTATTTAAGGAAGCTTTTCAAAATTTGTATAATATTTTTTTGTTTTCTAATTGTACGATACATTTAGTTTATTTGTACTTTAATTAGCTATTCAAATGTTCTTGATCACTAATTCTAATCGTTAATTATATAAAATAATATAAGGTGTATCGCACGGGTTTATTTGTACTTTAATTACCTATTCAAATGTTCTTGATCACTAATTATAATCGTTAATTATATAAAATAATATGAGGTGTATTGCACAGGCAAAATACTAATTTATTAAAAATACAATGAGTTTTGCATTACAAAATTTTAATTTCTTTTCATTTCAATCATGAATCAAAATCAGCTTTACATTAAAAAGTGAATTATATTTCTAATGTTTTCAGGAAACGTTGAGTGAAATTCAAATATAGTCATAATTCGGCCTTAGCCTGCTATTTAAAAAAAAAAACTCGAGGGGAAAAAATAAAATGAGACAACTAAACAGAAACAAAAGGATCAGGAATGAAGTAGATAATGTTAAAGCACTTTTATACTTGTTTGATTGTCTCAATCTTCATCTTCGTCGTCTTCTTCGTCGCCACCATCGTCATCTTCTGAATCATCACTGCCCTTTTCCTGCATAGACGTAGCAAAAATATAACACATCGTCATCGTCAATTAAATATAAAAATCCTAAAAAATGCAACAGCCTTTGATTCCTGTCTTTCAATTTTCATTTATGAGCATGGCTAACGACCGAAAAACAAGATTAAGATATGATTACTAGCAAAACGCGGGTCTGGAGTTCATTGACACAGAGTGATGGCTATCGAAGTCTAACGTGGAAGCAGGCGAGATGAAATTTTTGTGGTGATGATTCATGAATAACACTAGTCTACGTAATCTATTGAAGATAATTTTTCCGCACTTGCCTCATCATCTTCGTCATCCTCATCCATTTCAAATTCTTCTTCGTCAGCATCCTACGATAGCGAAATTTATAATGGTTCAACAACCAAGAACACATAAAAAAGAACTTCAGATTCAAAGTCGTGCTCGCATTGAACTTCGCTAAAATTCTATTTTATCTCTTGAACACAGGAGGAGAAAAGATGAGAGCGAATATTACATTGTTAAAGTACGTGAGGGGATTTGGCCACAGGTCTTCCTTGATGATTTCAGCAACCTGCTACGAAAATAAGGTTCGCAATATAAGGAAGAGCATGAATGCAATTTATATATATTTCAGCATTTCAACAAGATAATGATTGGAAGAATTATGTGATTTGCATATATTTTACCTCGTCATGAATCTCAACCATATTGCCTTTATGCTGAGTCTCGTTGAACCAAGTAAAAAAGCTGCATCATTTTCACATCGTAACTGAATTAAGTGAGCAAAAACACAGAAATACACAAACCTAAGATGTTCAATGTGACTAAAATTAAACGCAGGTTATTCAACAAAAAACCATATAATAATCTCCCCCGGAGCTCGTCTGGCAGCCCTCAAGCAGTTTAATATGGTCCATACCTCTCTTTAGAAATTATATTTCACAAATTTACAGTGTCTTCCATGATTACAAAGCAAACAATTTTAAGAGTTAGGTGAGCAATACGTGTTCAAGAAAATTAGCATCAAATTACTAATTATTTCAAGCATATGCATTTCATAAACTGAGGTCTCCATTCGGTTAAAGTACTAGTTAATAATTAAATAATATTTCTGATGACAAGGACCTAAAAATTAAAATGGCCTCATTTCAATCAGATACATTTTTTTATGGTCAATAAGATGCGTTTTTTAAAAGCCAGCTGGCCGGAGCTTTCCGCTGTGAAAAGGCAAAAAACCTAGCCCACATTATTGTACCAAATTAGCTTAACGCATAAGCACGCTTATGACTGTGGTGTAGAAATTTCTAACAAATAAGGAACAAATAGGAGGAGTCTGCAGTATCCGTTCAGTGCGTTCACAAAATGGTATATGAAAAAAATCAATCTGTTTGAAGACAGTAAGCTCTGATATCCTAAACTATAAATGTTGCTCTAATGTCAGGGGTTTTAGTGACAAACATGAAATATGGACACATAAGACATATGGTTGATAAATTCAGACGTCAATCAACAGAGAATTTAGGACTGCTCAAATGGGTATGGAACTGCTGGAAACCTACCCCCAAGCTCTAACTTACAATGCTACACAAAAAGTTGTGGGGAACGAAAAAAGAAAAGAGAAGGAACAACCTTTCCTCAACATGAGATCGCTTGTTCCCATTCTTTTCTTCAACAACACCATTAGGAATGTCCTTCAAGAGCCAGGAGCACCCAATGAAATCAAAATGCAGGCAACAATTTGACTGCCTTCAAATTATCATGATGCACAAAAAGCTTACCATGCCTTCTTTCCATTTAATTGATGTCGCAGTGATTGTCGTCGTTCCCTCCTCAAGAAAGGTAAAAGTCTTTGTAAGCTCACTATTTTCGAAGTATGGATTGGGATCGAAATTCTGAGAGGACACCGAAATATCATATCAAAACTTGCAAAAGCTTTAAAAAAACAAGCATACAATCAGAATTTTTAAGGACACTCACAAATGTTATTGAGTAACCGGACTTCACATCTTTGGATTCTTCTACTTCAAGGTTGCCCAAGTACTTGAAAACCTAGCAAAAGAAAAGGACACCACCCAATCAAAGCAGATAAAGGGTACAGATTAAAGTAGTAATCACGACTTTGAAGATCCTTGCGCACGAGTGGAACAGCTTTTTACAATAGAGGGCAAAAAACTGTGAAGGTTGTAAAGAGAAAACAAATCATAATTGTTCCTATTTTTTCCTTTAGAAACGGAGAGAAAGATGAAACCTTCTGGTCTTTCTCAGTCAAAAGTTCACCAAGAGCGGGATGGCTCATAAACTGCAGGAAGAGGGATCATGTCAATCAAAGAGACAAATATTCAAGCAGTGAAAAGTACTTGCCAATATAGCATGCACTTTTTCATTCAGAGAATTAGTTTTGACGGTCACTAACCGCAGTCAACCAAAAATCAGGAATGGACTTAATGTGTTCATTTCGCTTATCATAAATGGGCTTGCGTATAGCATTGTACTTCTGTTCCACCTCCAGGACTTTGTCACTTGCTTCTTCATTGATCTGAAGAACAGAAGGAACATAATCAAGTTGTTCTAGCATTAGTTATTCGCT
Source organism: Henckelia pumila (assembly GCF_033568475.1). Taxonomy (NCBI): domain Eukaryota; kingdom Viridiplantae; phylum Streptophyta; class Magnoliopsida; order Lamiales; family Gesneriaceae; genus Henckelia; species Henckelia pumila. The sequence continues at coordinate 157,481,002 of NC_133123.1, read as the reverse complement.
TTCAAGGTTCTGAATGAGAAAAAAGAGCAAAAAATCTTAGCCACCAAGGTGCTGCTATCTTAGAGACGCAATAGTGTGACCCTAAAATAGCTATCAATAGTAAGTTATCAATTTTATTATAAAGGCAACCAATAGTATCCAGTGAACTGTCAGAGTTAAGACCCCAAAAAAAGGAGAAAAAGAAAACTCCAGTTGTTTATTGCATTGGAGCAACCACTTCACCACTGAATTTTTTCCCCAATACACACCTTATCATGCATGCAGTGATGAACACAAACAGGAATGAAGAAAATATGGAGACCATCTCGAAGAAAACTGAAGATCCAGTCCTCACTTTCCTTTATCTTTATTATTAGTTATTACCTCTCAATTATTCCCAGGTCATATTCACAACTGGTATGGTATCTATGGCATATCAGTAAAAGGTCTAGTTACAAAATGCCAAATTCAAGTGACATAACCCACATGTCAATGGCAGAGCCACATCCAACCCACGGTAACTACACCTCCTAGTTATAAGAAACCCTTCTAAATTGTTTTCTAGAAAAATTTTCAGTTTTAGCTCCGGATTGAATTTTATTACCCTCTCAAAAAATATTATAAAAACTGAGGACTGGAAATTTTGCCTCCCCACACCAGGGACAGGGGGCTCTGCCCTTGCCACATTTCAGTTAATCTTCCATCTCTTTACAAGCGTAATCCGCTAGAAAAACGTGAATAGCACTCTCTTTCCTCCATGGTTGATTATCTCAGTCTGCAAATCTTACTAAATAGTCATAAGGGTTCTATTTCATGTCCAATATGACAAAAGCCTGAAGTCAAATATGATGATAAACTATTTTTCCTACTTAATGCCTGTAACTCTGCCTTGTCTCTGGATCTCGATCACAATGAGAGGATGTAATGGACAAAGTGGATATGAAATTCCAATACAAATACTTCATCAAGAAGTCAATATCGTAACACAATTAATCAATTATAAAAAGAAAAAAAGAAAACAAATTGCCAACAAATCCTAGCACTAGATACCTCCACTAACCTAGCAGCAAATTGCAATGCAGACGACTCAATATATAGATCAAGATCAAAGTTTTATTCAATTAGCAATACGATGCACATTTCCATTCTAAACATAAGTCAAAGTTAAAGCTTTGCAAACTCATTCCTTGTAAAAACAACAGGAGCAGACCAAAAATTGGTGAAGTAGGTTCTGTGGATACGAATTGATGTATTATTTTCATCAGCTAGCTACCCTTGGCAACCAAGTCCCATACATAAGATAAGGGATAAAGGCAACGCATAATCTCTTTCACATGATCCATAATTCTCAAAACTCAACCCAAGAGCACACTTCCCGAGTCCTGAACAAACTTGACTGAAAAATCCTAAAGTTTGATGCTTTTGAAAAAAAAAATCACCCCCACTAAATCAAACACCTTTTTCCCTAAAAATTTCTTCAGGGATATAGTACTCCTCCCAATAAAAATTGAATATTTCACCCAAGAAAACAACAAATTCTAATTTAGAGGCAACCCACCAAAAACAGAAGCATAATACAGCCATTCTGTCAAAAACTGAGAGAAATTGGATTTACTTTTTCGAGCTCCTCTTGAATTTCCTGGAGCTTCTCAATGGATTGAATCAGATCCCCATCATCGTCTTTTTCTTCCAATTTCTGCTTCTTTCCTTTGTCCACTCCCATTTTTCCTGAGGAATCCTAGAAATTTAGCGGCAGAATTGCAATATATTAGAGTTCCGTTGTTCTTCAAGGGCTGAGCTTAAACCCTAAATAAACCCTTTCGGTGATGCATAGCTATTTTAGGTTTCTTTAAAGAAGCTCATGCTATTTTAGGTAATCTTTGTTCATTCGGCCGAAAGAGAAAATCATATATGATTAAAATAGTAATGGAAAAAAATAATATAAAAATATAAATAAATATAAATATCGAAATGAAAATGAAATTATAAGATTTATATCGAATAAAAATGAAATTATAATATTGATGTGTTATGTCTAAAAATTCCACTGGGCAGGGCCCAATTATAAAGGTTTACTCCAAATATTTTTGAGGCCCAAACTTATTTAAGTATTATTTGTATTTAATTCAAGCAAACTCTGAATTCTACAAAAGCCCATAAAAGGCTCAAGCCCGTGAAACTCTTCGAATATCTATAAATAATTCAAGTCACCTCATTATTAAGGTACACACTTTCTTTAGCACTATAACGTCATACTCTCGATTATTATTCCTTGAGTAATCAGTGACTTGAGCGTCGGAGTGCCATTGCCGGGAACCCTCCCGGCTACTCTGACTTTGTTTTGTGACGTAGGAACAACCCACTGAAGATCTCGATAGGAAACACACAAGGATTTGTTGATACTCCGAATTTTGCGAAAGCAACGTGTCAAGTACAAGTAATTTTTTACTACATCAAATATAATGATGCTAGATTTTTTATCTAGAGCGGAAAACACAAATTGTATTTAAAAAAAAAACATTCAAAAATGAAAATAATTAATATTTTACGACAAATTACTTCTCAGATAATTATTTATATTTTTGCCATGATCAAAATATTACTACAAAACAAATCCCTTTACGATCTAGACTAATCCTATTATCTTCTATTAAATTCAACCTTTAAAATAAATACTGTTATTCCTTTCAAATAAATTGATAAAAATCATTTAATAAAAGTTACATAAAATATATGAAATAATATGTAATCTAATCACGACACTCGTATTTTCGCATCCAAAATTTAATATATTAATATTTCTTTTTCATTACGTATATTTTTTTTTTGTAAAAATATAAAAAAAAAATTGTTTTAATCATGACTAAAAATTAAAACATTTCATCAAGAAATTAAAAAAATATCATAAAAATAATTAATCACATTTAAAATTTTGTAACAGTACTATTTGCGTGTAGAGTGAGTAAATTACAATATTAGAGAGAACGACAAATTATTTTAAGAAGTTGGTGTATCATCAGATAGTAAGATAAATTATGCAACCATAATAGTCCAAAGTGCGACCTCAGCTAAATCACCTAATTCAAGTCAAATGAATTATATAATTTTAAGTAGGTTATTATCAAAATAATTGTTGTTTTTTCCATAATTATCTAAATGTGTGATACAAACAATCGACTTATTAATACGAATAATATATAATAGTTTTAGTCCAAATGTTTACAAAATCTTTTAAGAATATTTTCAAAATGACTGTCATCAACTGACCATCTGAGACTGAAATTTTATTAGAGTTGTTGATAATTTATAACTCATCTGATATTAAAATTTCGAATTTAAAATAAAATTTTGTGTTCAAGATCCAATATAACAAAACTCGTCGCTCGAGACGACTCAGAATACAATAAAGAATATGTGTTACAATTATAAATCAATAATCCAAGGTTTTAAAAAGAAAAGAAAAGAAAAATCAATGATCCTAGGACGAGTGGACGGCTAACCCAGTTGAAGAATTTGACCCAAAAAACTTGAAATAATGGGCCATAAAATACTTATCTTTGGGCCAAGCTCAGTACATTACATTTTCATGTCACATATTTGTGTTCATCAAAAGAACGAAGGAAAATAATAAAAAAAATACAAACAAGGCCCAAGAAAAGGAGACGAAATCGTCTGTTTCGTTTGGTGTTCTAAATTATGTTATACATTACTCAAACAAGTTTTGTTTACACGAATTATTAAAAATTATACAAAGAAGTAAAATGCAAAAACATTTTTTCAAACATAGACATCGTTTGGCTCATGAGATAGAATGACAAAGGATGTGATATATGGATGATACAATAATATATATAGATAACATAATGATTTATAACTCAAATATTTCATAGAACTTGAGCCAAAATGTCGGTTGAAAAAAGATGTAATCGGTAATGTCTCATCCTTCAAATCAAACGGTGCATCGGATCGTAAAAAAATCCGAGTGGTCCATAAATAATTGGGAGGTTTTATTTATTTCTCTAAGCAACACATTACAATGTGATACTGATGTTCGACCCACATTTGGCCCTTTAAAGAAACATTCCACTCCGGGACCTCATGATTTCATTAATGATACTACTCAACGCCTCTAGGCTTTATCTACTTAACGATATTTCCCAAATAACACTAATTATATTAATTTCCAACACCTATCTATCATTTTCTTCATTAATAATTTTTGTCTTCAATGAATTATAATAGCTTTTCAATTTTAAACCTGTCAAGATATTTTTGCTTTTAAACGAGAATACAACGCGCTTAGCTAGCAATGTTTCGCTGATCAGCTCATTATACTCGTCTCAACCGACATTTTTCATAATAGCTTCACAATAATCTTCTGATCAACATAAATTTTTCTTCTAAATATTGAAAAAAAAAGACGGTGATCTCAATTATCTATACATGTGAGACGGGTCAATCTGAATCATATTTACAATAAAATTAAAATAATATTTTTCATGGACCAATACAAAAGACTTGTTTCATAAAATTGATCTGTAAAACCATATTTTTTTTTTTTGTAATTATACGAACAGAGATACAGAAGATAAATCCGCAGAGTCATTGTCAACACATGGTAATGGAAAGTTATATTGAAGGCTAAGTTTATGCACCTCATATGTCGAACGCGTGGTGCACCATTGCCCTCAACAATTCCATATATAGAATCTGTTTAGCAAAAATCTTACACCAATACATTTTTTGAAAAAAATCTTACAAAATATAATTTATTCGAATATTTATCGTCGTGCATGCTAAGTATGTATATAGCATCGAATAGGTGAACTATATTGGTGTTTCGATGCTATTCTTAAGATGACGCATCCAATTGTTGATATTTATTCTTGGGTAATGCTATATGTACACGGAGTGTTATACGTTGGGTTACACAATGCACTTGAAATTACATGATTATCCCAGCACTTTATTTGGAAAAAATCTTTCAAAAATGCATATAGGATAATCATGTAATTTCAAATGCATTGTGTAACCCAACGTGTAATCTTCTGTGTACATGTAGCATTACCCTTTATTCTTGCATGTGACGTGAATACTTTGAAGAAAGATTATATGTGGTGGGACCTTTGTTAATTTTGGTGCATGCATGGCAACACTAAAACAAGGAATAATTGCTGCTTTTTGAGCAATGGTGTCTTCGCCAAAACCAACATACATTGTGTGCAAATAGATGCTTTATAGAACACTCTCAGAAGGAAAAAAAAATTGCTTTATAGAATTATTACATGTGCATATTCCCCTAAATAAATATATAATAGAAATATCATAATGTAAAGAATAAAAAAGTTATTTAATCTCAAATGGAAAGAAAAAGGAAATTTTCTTTTCTCGTTATATTATTAAATTTCAGTCTTATAAATTCATTATTACTATCTTTTCTTGGAGTTTTTGTATTTTTTTTAATATGACATTTATGTATACACTAACTATTACATATGAGACTATAATAAGACTGAAATATGACGATAATATATGTCGATTTTTTCTCGCACAAAATGTGAAGGCTTTTAATTTTAAGCATTTAGGTACTGTTTGAGAGACAATTTTTCATTTTTTTCTTAATAAAATTTCGCAAATTTTAAAATTTTGTTAAGAAAAAGCCGAGAAGTTCTTTCTAGAAACTCTTTCAAACACTACCTTAGCATGTTGTTCCTTTTGATGACATGAAACATTTATATCAGCTAGCGTTTCTACTTCTACACTTTTTAGCTTTATCATGTTGTTCCTTTTATTGACAAAACATTAATATTAAAAAAAATAATTTCTTTTTACTATATGAAAGGACAAGATCCACCTTCTTAAGTAAAACAAAATCCTAGATTTATATATAATAATATAACAATTTATTACAATAATTACAACATCTAGCTAGGATTACTATTTAACATATAATTCCCAACATTTTCAGCACTTGACGTTCCCTTGATTTACACTAAGACGAAAGTCTCTTAATTACTTCTCTATAAAACACAACATACATTATATATATATATATTGTATGTTTCAGCACTTGTTCCCAACATTTTCAGCACTTGTACCTAAAATCATCGTGATCCATTTTGTTTATTTGTCATTTATAAAAACGGCTTCGTCTGTGCTGCTATATCGAGAGTAACACTCCCGATGTATCGCAAATAAGATCTGCGATTCAGAAGTTGAGGGATTGTTTTAACAGATCGCAAATATTGATTTTGGCACGGATATATAATTAATTGGAACGAATAAAAAAGATAAAAGAAACCCGAATAATTGTTCTTGCAATGCAACTAGATCAGCTTCATACATGCAATTCCTTGTAAAATCTTTCCCGTCTCCCCGAATGAAAATCTTGATTAATGGGTACCTGCAGGCATGCATCCTCTGCAACTTCCACTGCTTTGTAGTTCTTGCATCTCAAGATCCCGCCGCCTCCGGACCGTGTTTTCGGCTCACAGCCTCTGGTTTTCGAGCTTCCAGTACTACTAGCAATGTTCTTGGCAAGCACATCTTCCACAACATCGACACATCTTTCGTCGTTAAACGAAAGTACTGAAGAGAAATCCGCTGCACTTGCGGTGACCACACTCCACTGTATGCTGGCCTCGCTCGGGGCATAATGCGAAATCGGACTCATGCAACTAGACATTTGATCATGATCAGTTGTTTGGGGAAGATATATGGATCCTGATATGTTTTCGATTTCGAATAAATCCGAACTCGCATCACTAGCCATATCATCACAAAATGTGCTGTGTCCAATTACAGTACTGGAAGCTGATCGGTGATTTTGGCCTGCTGCCCCTTTTGGGATTGCATCCCAGGTTAACATGGAAAGTTTCCTCTCCATGTGTGTGGCTACATCTCCTTTTAACGACGCCGCTGATCCCGATCCGAACACTTCGATGGAGCGTCTAGATTCTTCTAGGATCTGGAGCTGTTTCTTGGCTGCTGAAGTATCTTGTGTCACAAGATTGGGTGGTGGTGGGATGAAGGCGAGAGTATCGACTCGTTCGGATCCGGTTCGTGTAGGCTTTGAGCCATAGTATGCTGCTCCATCTGCTACCATTTGGTTAATGAAAACATCTTTCCTGTGGAAACAGGGCCCCGGACAGCCGAATCGGGCGAAAATTCGTCGTCCCAAGGTCTTTTTCTGTTTAGCTTCAACTCTTGGCAGGCTTTGGAATAATGCACCTTTGCTATTCCAGCTGCTTGCCTCAGAGCACAAACTCGGGGTTCTTAGCCTGGCATTTGGTCCTAAGAAGGGGATATCTGTCATCATTTTGTTCTTAAAATCGAGTTTCGGTGATCCGGCTTGATGCTCCAGCTTCATGTTGAAGTACCTGTCGGCACCAAACACACTGATCTCGCCATCTTTTGGGATTTCTTGGCAGAAGCTGAATGAAGTGGTGGGATCTTGAACCGGCCCCGGAACTTTGAACACGAAGTTTTCGCTAGTGTTGCGATAAGAAAAGGAATCGACTCGTGGATTCGTGTGGCTATCTTGGCTGTCTCTTGAGCTTGAGAAGCCGGTAACATTCAAGGGTGGCTTTGAATTGGACTTGCTTTTGTAGTTATCTTTAGCAGAGTCTAGGTAATAGGCGAAAGAGGCGACGCGAAGGCCGGTGTTATCATCGGCAGTCTCCATCTTTTTGTGAAGTTTTGTGTTTGTTTGGAGGATGGGAGGAGGATGTTGGGGAGTTTGGCGCAAGGGTACAAATTTTATCAAGTGGAGGAAATCGAGAACTCATGCGACATGTTCTCGATCTTGGATAGGCTTTGTTTTGCCTTGGTTTTATGTAGGCATGTTCTATGGGAATTTATAAGCAATAATCCCTCAATTATTTTTATATATAAATCATATAAAAATAACAAAAACTGTGTGAGAACGTTTTACTTTTATATATTAGTTTTATGAGACGGAATTCTTACTTCTGACTCATATATATAAAAGTATAAATTTTATATTAAAAATATTATTTTCACTCCACATATAGACCATATTGATTCGTCGTTAAACCGTCTCACACTAGACATACTCTCTGTAGAAATATATGTATAAAGTAAAAAAAAAATCATTTTTGATCTCGTAGTTTTCTTTCTCTGTGATTTTGATCATCAAAATTCAGTTTTAGCTTGTACGTTTTGATTTTTCGTAGTCTATTTTCATCGACAGTGTTGATATGACACACTACTTAATTATCTCAGTGACACATTCTAATAACTTTATAGCCACATCGAAAAAAGGAATACTACCGCCAAAAAATAAAGATAGTAAACTAAGACTGAAATTTGATGACATAGATGACCAAAATCACAAAACAAAAAATATGCATAACCAAAAACACAAAATTTCCTAAAACAAATCTATAGTAAACTAAAATTATTGTCTATTGTTAATTCATGGCCCTTATGAACAAAAACATTCAATGCCAATAAATTAAGTTTTTACTTTACCTAGCCTCAACCAACTAGCCATACCTTTAGTTTCACAAGGTACTAGAAATCAAATTTATAGGAATTCAATGTGACAAGTATGCACAACTGCTGTTACCTGTATGAGAATGACTAAAATGTGGATATCAAATAACAATATATTCCTGGGATGAACCTTACACTATTATTTAGTAGTGGTCCGACTTCAAGCACAATGGCATTCATTGAATATCAGCTGTTGTAATAAATAAAAGACAGACAACATAATTAAATTTAGTGTCCCCGGCGAGTATACGTATTTTCTGAGAGACCAAGGGGTGCGGTTATGCAATTTTATTTATTTATTTATTTTTATAATTTGAGAATATACAACTGTTATCTTTTGATACGCATGAGAATCGGGTAAAATCTGAATAAGTTTTCGAGAAAATGTTAGTAAAAAGAATCGAACTTCTAATAAAACGGTTTTCCAAACACAATAATGACAAAATCTTAATAATAAACTAGTAAAATGATGCACACGCGTTGCATGTGCAAATTAACAATCAACGTAATTTTATGAGAGAAATTATGTTTTAAATGAGAAAAGTTAGTGAGAGGAGTGCACAATAACAATCAACATGATTTTATGAGAGAAGTTATATTTTAGACAAGAGAAGTTACATTTAGTAAAAGAGTGGATAATAAGCCTGCATGTGAAAAAATAAATGAGAAAAGAGGGATAAAATGAGAAAGAAAAGATGGTTAAAGGATTTTTCTAGTATGTTGAGATTTTTAGTTAAAATATATTCAATTCATCGAAAATTTTTGTATTATTTTATTATTTTACCAGATTACCCTTACTAAACACGCGGAAGCCCAACAATTTTGATACGAAATCTCCATTTTACCCTCTCACCAGAGGTCACCTCCTATTCTCCCTCCCCTCTGCCGCCGTCTCCTCATCTCGCCACCATTCACCACTCGGTGCTCTTCCGCTTCGCCGGCATCGATCTGATAATCGAAGAGGGAGAAGTATTTCAGGCCGTTTCCGACATCCACGGACCCGGGGTCCTCTGGGCACGAACTATATTGGCTGCTGGCTGCAGCTGAACTTTGGCAAGAGACATCTCGGGGAGATTTTCTTGACAAAGAATCTGATAAGTTGAAGTGACCTCATTGAATTACATTTGTTTGATTGTGTGCGGAATTTTATTCGAGAATTTATGAGCTTTGATGAACATTTTATTGAAAAAACTGTGGCTTTAAGCTTGATTTCAGAAGGATTTGTTAGTTCTTGCTTGAAATATTGATTAGAGTTAACTGTTTTCGTGGTATGAGTTCTGCTGTTCTACCTAAACATGTTGCCGCTGTCATAAAGTATAAAAAATGCCCCTTTAAGGCTCTGGAAATATTTAATTCTGTTAAGAAGGAAGATGGATATAAACACAATCTGTGGACTTACAAATGCATGATCGAGAAACTCGGTAATAATGGGGAGTTTGATGCAATGGAAACTGTTATGGCTGAAATGAGGGTGAGTCTGGATAATAGTTTGTTGGAAGGTGTATATGTGAATGTCATGAGAAACTATGGAAAGAAGCGGAAAATTCAAGAAGCTGTTGATGTGTTTGAAAGAATGGATTTTTACAACTGTGAACCGAGAGTTTTTTCGTATAACGCTATCATGAATATTCTCGTTGAAAATGGGTATTTCAATCAAGCTCACAAAGTGTATATGAGGATGAAAGACAATGGAATTGTTCCTGATGTATATACGTTTACCATTAGAATAAAATCATTTTGTAGAACAAATAGGCCTCATGCTGCTTTGAGGCTTCTGAATAACATGCCAGCTCAAGGATGTGACTTTAACTCGGTGGCGTATTGTACAGTAGTTAGTGGATTTTATGAAGGAGATTATCGAATAGAGGCTTATGGTTTGTTTGATCAGATGCTGAGCCTTGGAATTGTTCCTGATGTTTCAACATTCAACAAGCTTTTGCATACCCTGTGTAAGAAGGGAGATATCCAGGAGAGTGAAATTCTACTGGATAAGGTTCTTAAAAGAGGTGTCTTTCCAAATTTGTTTACGTTTAACATCTTCGTTCAAGGCCTTTGCAAGAAATGCCTACTTGACGAGGCTGCCAGGATGGTGGAATGTGTGGTGGAAGAAGGTTTTTCTCCTGATGTGGTGACATATAACACGCTCATATGTGGATTGTGTAAGAACTCAAAAGTGATAGAAGCAGAGACGTACTTGCAGAAAATGGTTAATAGTGGATTGAAGCCAGATGCTTTCACCTATAACACTGTGATTAATGGGTATTGCAGACTTAATATGGTACAAAAAGCTGATGAAATTCTTCGTGATGCGGTTTTCAGAGGGTTTATCCCTGACGAGTTTACCTACTGTTCCTTATTGTATGGTTTGTGTGAAGATGGTGATATAAGTAGGGCCATGAGCTTGTTTGATGAAGCTGCCGGAAAAGGTATAAAGCCTACTTTGATAATGTATAATACCTTAATTAAAGGATTGGGTCGATCTGGACTCGTATTAGAAGCCTTGCAGTTGATCACTGAGATGCAACAAAAAGGCTGTCTCCCTGATATATGGACCTATAATTTAGTTATCAACAGCTTGTGCAAGATGGGATGCGTAATTGATGCAACTACTCTTATGAATGATGCTATATCCAAAGGGTATCTTCCTGATATATTCACCTTTAATACTCTGATCGATGGCTACAGCAAACAGTTAAAGATGGGTAATGCACTCGAAATTGTAAATACCATGTGGGAGCATGACATTACTCCAGATATAATTACATATAACACTGTACTTGACGGGCTCTGCAAAACATCGAATCATGATGATGTAATGGAAACTTTTAAATCAATGTTGGAGAAGGGTTGTGTTCCAAATGTCATTACGTATAATATACTCATAGAGAGCTTTTGCAAAGCTCGAAAACTAGAGAGAGCTTTGGAGTTTCTTGATGATATTAAAAAAAATGAGTTGCGTCCTGATACTGTGACTTTCAGCACTTTGATCAATGGTTTTTGTGGTATTGGGGATTTGGATAAGGCGTATGAGTTATTCAGAAGGATGGGAAAACAGTATAAACTCTCCCCTACATCCGCCACATACAATATCCTGATCAATGCATTTTCTGAAAGTCTAAATATGGATGTGGCGGAAAAATTATTTATTGAAATGGAGGATAATGGCTGCCCACCAGATAATTACACTTACCGATGTGTGATAGATGGTTTCTGTAGGGTAGGAAATGTGGATTTTGGGTATCGGTATATCCTCAACAACATTGAGAAAGGGTTTGTCCCTTTTTTAGCAACTTTGGGACGAGTTCTTAATGGCCTTTGTGTGAAGCAAAATCTGCACGAGGCTGTAGAAATTATACACCTTATGGTGCAAAATGGTATTGTACCTGAAGTTGTGAACACAATATCTGACACAAATAAGAAAGAAGTTGCCGCACCTAAAATAATCCTGGAAGACTTGCTGAAGAAGTCTCACATAACCTATTTTGCATATGAGATTTTATATGATGCTGTTAGAGATAAGAAATTGTCGAGGAAAAAAAAACGAAATAGAAGTACATGATAAATTTGACGGCTCTGGATTGGTTTGTTCCATGAGAATAGTTTTCATGAAAGCTTCCAGTAAAAATTGTACTGGATGATGAGCCTTGGGGAGTGAAATTAACTGCCAAAATCAAGGTATGTTTGATACTTGTTTACTTCATTGTCTTCTTGTCTGGCACACAAAATGACGTATTTTAATGGGTATTTCAGGTATGGTGTGTGGATGAAGAAATAAATCAATTGCCGCTCAGCAGGGTCAATAGGTAACATTATAATCTCGGCATCTTTGTAATAATGCCTTGTTCACTATTTTATCTGAACTTTGGGATTTCTGCAGTGTGAGACCACTTTTACATGCTTGTTTCCGTCGTGAAAATATTAGGAATTGAAACTGCTTGAGCAACTATTTCAATTTTACCCTTGCTTGTGGATCAAATAAGAAATTTAACCAGAACAAAATTTGTGCTATTATATTAATTTTCCAAAGTGACATGGAATGATCGTATTCGGACTTTTGCTGAAAACAGGCTTCGTAGCTTGCATGTAAAATCCTCAATATATGCTAGATTTCAAACATAAATGTCAATGTTGATGCTGAAATGCATTGTTGACTCTTTCCAGAGATGGTATTAGCGAATGAAAGCATAACCCCCGCAAGGGCACTGCAGGAGGTCAGGACTTGATAAAGCGTACTCTTTTTTGTTGCAGATGTCAGATTGGATGTGCTCATTGCCGTGTATTGGTCCATGGCCGCATATAGCGGCTGCAAAATGGTGGCGATAATGAGAAACAAAGGCTGAAGGTAAACCAATTAAGTATATGATGCAACAGAAATCTTTCGTTTTCTTCATTGATTTAAAAAAAAAGATGAGACAATGAAAATTATGAACAGCGTTAGTGAGGTGTACCGAGTTAATGATTCAGTATGCTCATCTAATTATCATAACTCAGTTAGATTTTAAAGGAAATTACTAGTTTTGCTTGTGGGTGTGTTGGATTTCTATTTGGCCACACAGCTTCTGTTTCTTCACCATCACGTCTTGTTTTGCCTCGTGTTCTAGGTTTAGCACTTCATTGCTACGTTAATCACATTTTGGCAGTAGCAGTAATCTTAAGGAATGATATTTTCGGGTCAAAGCAAGTTTTTCAGCTCACATTGTAGATGAAGCTAACATCGTGACACATTACGTTGACAGTCTCTATTTTTGTTTTCATCAGCAAGGCGAATGATGAAGAAGAAAGGTCCAATGATTATTTCATATTGATGTCGTCATTTCCACGGGTAGTTTTTTGCGATCTCACAAGTCACAGACACTCGATGTGATGTGTGTTTCTCATCGGTCGCTTTGTTCATGCATTCAAGAAAGCAATCTTACTCTTTTTCTTCAAGTCGTTCACCTTTGTTTGCATCGCTACATGCTTTGCAGAATAGAGTTCATTGTGTTATATTACTCTGCAAACCTTCGTGTTTTTGTGAGACTTCAGTTTAGGAGTTCGATTGATGAAAATTTCAATACCTTTTATTAGGTTTGTTTTAATGATTACTTATATTTCATTTGAACTAGTGATTAGGCACAATGTGCGTGTACACAATATAATACATTATTAAAGAAAATGAAATTGATTATCAAACATTAAATTTTTATATTTGTGTGGAAGTAAATTATTTTTAAAAAAATATAGGCAGTTTTTTGTGGTTTTTAAATCATAAATGGAAGTTATCTTTTCCTTGTATTTTAAAAAGTAAAAATAGAAAATCACCTAAAAATACTAAAACAGTTTTTATATGTCTCTCTTGTTTTATAATAGTAATAGATAAAAGATCATTGTGATTTTACCTCTTTGCCCAAAATTAATCCTTGTTTGAATTATTTGTACAGACATTGGATGAAAAATCTATCATTCTATCATTCAGTCATTTCATTCATCTCATATCATATCATACAACATATATAAATAAACCACTTGCAAATTGTGAAATTCCTTGTATAGCCTTTAAACTATCAGGTTTCAGCTTGGTTTCTCTACGACCTCGGTTGAAATTTCATGCTTCTTAACATGTAATTAATACAGGGACTCATTTATTTGCTTCTGATTCTTCCCTTCTCATTTCTGCGTGCCTTTACCATGGTAGTAATGCCTGATGGGTTATGTTGCCGCAATTTTCCTTCTTCTGGCTCTCATGACGCGGGGTAGACGACCGGCTGCCGTCTCGGGCTTTCTCGCATGGTATGTGTTTCACTCTCTTCGTTTCTCTCCTGGTTGCTTTGTTGTTGTCTCTTTCCATCTTCCGCGTTCCTGTGCTTTTTATTCTCGGTGAATGTCGAGAAAAGGTGTAAAAATCGGAGACTCTGTTTTTTGTTCTTTTTTTTTTCGGGTTCCTTCTTGAGCTCATCGTTTTCTTCGAATTTCTGCTTTGATTTCCCTTTTATTTACCTCAATTTTTCAAGCCCTAGAGAGATTTCCACACCACCCGCCAACCGCGACAGTATGATTTATATTTTTGTCTTTTTATTTTTCTCGAAGGATCAACAAATCATGAAGTACGCGATACGATAGAGTTCTTCAAGCTTAACGTTATTTGTGCTACAGATTTAATGATTTTTGTTTTATAATACATTACAGAAGTTGAGTGTGCTTCTTTCGACATTGAGCTCAGGATCTGTAAAGATTGGACGATTGGTGGCTAGAGTTGCACTGCAGAGTGATGACATTGAGCTTTTCACCATTAATGATCCATTTATTACCACCGATTGCATGGTATTGTCTTTTTTTTTTTGGAAAAATTTCAATATCTCAGTTTATTGTGGCTTTATAATGGCGATTGAGTCTGTAAAATGGTTGGATCTGTGGTATACGTGGATATGGCATTTATGTGATTCATTGATTTATATGACAACTAGATCTAGGATATCTGTTTAAAGAGTTGGTATGCTCGATTGAAATGGTTATTTGGCGATATATTTAATTTCATGTTATCCCTTTCTGTAAAATTTGGTTCAAAAAATAATCCTTTAGCTCTGTGACTTGAGATGTTCGATGGAGTTATAAATGTTGTCATTCTTTTTGTTTAATTTACTATCATAGCACAACAATATGAAACCATTTCACTGTGTGCAAAAGAATTCTAAATTCCAAGTTTCTGATAACTAACATAAAGAAATGAAATTTTCGAATCTAAATATTTGAATTGCAGCGTTGAAGAAGCTTGCTCTTTTAAATAAGGAATTGTGTTGTTTCGAACTGGGCATATCGGCAATCTGAGAAAGTTCTTTCTCGGGATCGCCTTCATCTTACATTTCAGGAATTTCGGAGAATCTGGAGCTGAATCATGCATTATTCGTCTTAATTGTGATTCTAGGGTATCCATCTTTTTTGTCTCCAGCTTTTCGTTTTTTTCTCGATCTTACTTCTGCTTTCTCGAATCTTTTGTTCGTGGTTCAATGGCTAAGTGACGTTTTTTCAGTTGAATAATGATGATATCAGTTGAGTTATTGCCTGCAGATTTGGTGAATAAGTAGAGAAGGAATGGAGTGATGAAATTGAATTGTCCGATGTGAGAACGTCCTTTTGGTTCTTGGAGTCTCATTGTATATATGTATAGTATTCCTTCTTGATTTCATTTTATGGTTTTTACTGTTTAAGCTTTATTTGGTGATATCTATATCTCATGCGTGCTTAAATAACACGAGGACTTTAGAAAACAATACAAAGAGAAGCATCCCTATAACAAATCTGCTGCCACTGTAAGTGATTTCTATGTATTCTGATTTAGTAGTAATGACTGATTGTCTTCTGAGTAGTGAGTAATTATGAGACTCAATGCTTTGATTAGGTTTGGAAGGCTGGTGGTGACAAGGGGAAATTGATGTCTGATGCAGTATGGGTTTACTTCAAAATCAGATTATTCAATTCTCCACGAGGACAGAGATATATCTACTGATTGTATCCATTTATTCTAAAATGATTAATTATTGTTCCAGGACAAAGCTCCTTTTATTGCGAAGGCAGAGAAACGGAAGACCGAGTACGAGAAGACTCTCCAGGTATGCAACAAAAGAATGTGATTATCGAAACAAAACCTTTTACATGAATTGCCGATTACATTTTTATTTAAGATCGCATTCATTCAAAATGATTTGATAGAACGAATGAGCGGTGATAAAGAATAGAGTGACAAATCTAAATCTGAAGTTAATGATGAAAATGACGATGAAGATGGCGTGTTTCATTGCTTGCCCCAGTGGATTCCTAGTGCACCATAACAAAGTTTTGTATACTTTATGTGGACTTGGCTTCCGTCAATTGGTTGATATATCCTTGTATAAGTATTGCAATCATTATGCTGACTTTAGACCCATAGATTTTTCCATGATCGGGTGGTACCTCTGCTTGTTCCGCCCAGATTTGGTCAAGTGTTTCTTGTCTCTTACGGTGCCGTTTCGACCGAGGCATCCCAAGATGAAGCCATTTGAGGGCATGCAAGCTTTCTTTGGTGAAGAATATTATATGTGCAGATTCCAGGTTTGGTTTCTATGACTTGAGCTTTACTGTCACTTGCCATTTTTAATATATTTGCTATTTTTTTCAAGGAAATATCTTTAATTTCGATAATTACGATTATTCACAGATTATATCCTAATATATATATATTTTATTAAAACAAAAGCCATATCCTAATACTTGAGCAACTAGTTTTATGTATTATAGACAGTGACAAAAATTTATAAATTATTATCAAAGTTAGGATCAGTATCTGATTCCCGTAATTTACGAATTCTTGCGATTGTTGGAATGGAAAGTAACAGATGTGGTTGAATATAGGATGATTAATTGATCGAAATATTTTATAGTATTTTGATTAATATATATATATATATATATATATATATATATATATATACTAATTTACTCATTAAACAAATATTCAAGTAGGGTACAACATAACAGTTAACATTAACTAATAAACCGCTTCAACACCATGGTGCTCTATATCTATCTTCTTATTATTTTGAAATTAAGAACTTGAAAACTACATGTATATTATCTGTTTTTTTCTCTTGAAACTGAGTCATGAATTTTATTTTGTAACTGACAGCAAAGATGGGGCTGTCATTTGTCCTGTCCAAGGAGGATGTTCAGAATCTGAAGTAAGCTTTCTATTTCGACATTCCCGTGTCAACTTGATTTCGTGTGTTTAGTCTGAACTTTTCTGACAAGACTTTTATATATTTATCTGGTGTTCAGGTAATTTATCAAATTGAGGATTTGGCCTTTGTTTTGATTTGTTTAGTATCATTTTCTTTCTGGAGTTTAGGTACAGATTAACTATTTATAATTTGCATGGTAAATTAATTGAAGTAGCATAACTCAAAGATTTGAGTAACAGATGTTGCATTCCAAAACGCTACTTTAGTATAATTGATTAAGTTTAGTCACATGTATACTGAAAAGTAAAATTGTGTAGTTGTAAATTTAATCTAATAAAATTTAAAACTTATTAGCTGTTTGTGATGAATGTGGAGATGTTTGGGATTTGAGCTCCTCTCTAGCTCCATTTATATTGTCGTGAATTTATTTACACACAATTTTCAAAGTTTAATTCCCCATTATTCATTTATGTCTTAAGCCTGGTGCATTTCAAGGAGAGGTTCTCTGTTTTCTGCCATGTTCGATCCTTTGGGTACCGTTGTAGTTACCGTTATTTCTTTTGTTGTTCTGCACGAAGAGTTTGCTTCTCCTTAATGGGAATTTTTTTTCTTCAATAATCTGTCTTTTTTTATACATTAATTTTTTTAAATTTTGTTCCAGTATATTAACTTTTCTTGTTTAATTAAAGTATCTGAACATAAGAAAAACACTGGATTGGATATTAGTTTTCAGATTTCATTTTCATTAATTTTGAAGTACTAGTGAGTTTACTTGCGTGATGAGCATCAAGAAATGCAACAGTTTGGAAATGACATTGATGTTGCGACCATTTAGGGTATGGGAGGTGAAACTTACGTGGTTGATACAAATTACAGATAAAAATTCATGTGGAGGATCTTATGTTCAGAGTGGATGATGTTAGAAACTGTTGTGTTTTGTGTTCTTCAAATCTGCTTAGATGTGGAAACATGTATACTCAATGTTACTATATATGCGTCAATTGGCATTCCAAATGGCAGACCATAAAATTAGCTTGATGGGAACTTTTAGAAATTTTAATGCTCGATCTGCACCGACTTAATTTACTTCTTGTGTTTTTGTAGAAGAAGATAAGAATGATGTGAGAAAATGTTGATGTTATACTGTTGTTGATACTCTTCGAAACATTACAATTTATATGGTAAACATAGTTAATAATTTATTTATACTAGCATCAATACACACGCTTCGCGTGTGATATAGTATATAATTATCCTATGTATTTTCATATATATATATATATATATATATATATATATATATTATCTTGATTTATTTCTCACTATTACAAAATAAGTGGTTAAGAAAATAACATGGAAAAGAATGTGAGAAAGTGGGGTAGTTATATGCTAGTGGGGGGTAATTTGGTACAACCATTAAAATGACCAAAAACGATTATTCTAGCACCCTCATGCATTATAATATAAAATAGATGTTGGTGTTCTTTAAGTACTATTTTGCTAGGGAGATGTCACGCGGTCTTTGTTGCTTAGTTCGATTCTTTGTTTATCTTCTAAGATGGTTCAGTCATATGCGGATTGTTTGGATAATTGTATTGGAAATTTACTATCAAGTCGATCTTCCCAGCATATTTGTTTTATGGATTTGAATTCCAAAATTTTGACATCTTTTCTGCTACTTGAATTCGTCAACTTGTGCAGATAGTCGTGATGCCGAGGATAATGGTGGATGTTATTCTGGAAGGAGTGTTCCAAGTTAATTTATATAGATTAGTTCATAACTCGATCTATTGGAAAGTTCCGAGTTAATTTATATAGATTAGTTCATAACTCGATCTATATATTTTCTAGTGTAGATTGATTTAGAATTTAGACTAAGAATATTGATTTGTAAAATTGAAAAATTGTATATTAAATTTTATTTTAGAAATTTAAAATTATTTTTCATTTGTAATGTTGAGGACAACAAATAATAACTGTTGTGAAAATCAAATTAAGACAACGGTTTAAAATTGTTGTAAAAAACAACATACGACAACGGTTTTAAAATGTGGTTGAATAATAAGCAAACACCTACATAAGACGTCGGTTTTAAAATGTGGTTGAATAATGTCTACAACAACGGATATAAACTGTTGCAAATCTGTTGTGGTATGTCAACATAGACAACAGTTTATAACCGTTAAAGGCAACCTAAGACAACGGTTATAAACTGTTGTCAAATACTGTGTATGACAACAGATGTTTACTGTTGCATATCCGTTGTCGTATGTTAGAATCCACAACGGATATAAACCGTTGTTGTATGTTAGACTTTCGACAACACCTTAAAGTACAAAGGTTTTTTGACCCCTACGACAACGAATTATATCTGTTGTCGTTTCCCGTTTTTCTTGTGGTGTGACCTAGGACAGCTAGGGGTTTTCTTTTTCCAGCTTAGTTCAGACTTCGGTGTTAGGTACATACACATTGACTGAGATTGCCAGCGAGTATACATGTTTATATGTTGCATTTATTTGGCATTATTATGTGGCATGATGTATGTTTTACCATTTTATATATTTATATATCATGTGCACATACACGTTGAGCCTATACCTTGTTATACCTGATTATAGAGTCGCTCAGCTCTATACTCGATAGTCTGTCATTGAGAGTACCGCGACGGCGGGGAGATGTATGTCTGACTACTCTGGTGTACTAGACGAGTGTGGTTGCACCCAGAGGTTGATCCGTGCGGTGACAGCACTCATGTGGCGCCGGTACTGAGCATGACTTTTCAGATGACCCTTTACCAGTCATCATGTTGCATGCATCATATACATATGTTTACTCATGTTTATGTACTGGGCGTTAGCGCTCACGTCCTAGTTGTTATCTTGGACACCCTATTCCATGGGGCAGGTCGCAGGATGGATGAAGCCGGTAGCTCGAGGCAGGGCTAGGGAGTCAGAGCTTTACAGGGGATCTTATACAGCAGGATTTGTTTAGCTGTATAAATGTTTTAGACAGTTTATTTTAAGCTTTTCGATATGGTTGTATCACTACAGATTTAAGCTTGGATATGTTTTACTAAGCTGTTATGTAAAGTATGGATTATATTTCCGCACGTTTTTATTCTGATTAAGAATTTTGCATGCTATTAGTTGCCAGTTAGTAGGTAATTCCATGCAGGGTCACTACAACCTCACAGCCAATGAAGGCCCTGTTCATGAGAGAACTAGGATCTCAGCACCCAAAAATTGTATTTTCTAATTTGCAGATTCAAGATTATCTTGGTAAGTTTATCAGCTCTTAATTTAGTTGGATGGATTAAAAAAAATATTCACTGATCTCTCATCTTGTCAAGATTTATAATCCCAAGGACTAAAAATCATCACGGACCGAAAAATTTATAGTCATTTTCAATTTTGCAAGTAAACATAGGATTAATTCATATTACTTATGTAATTTTTCATTTATCAAGGCAAGTAAACACATACTAATTATCTATTAATTAATTCTTACTCCACTCCCTCATTATCCAATTTCCAATTCTTCTTAAATTATTAATTACTGTACTCCCTGATTATAAATTAAAACCCTTCTCTTACTCCACTCCCTCATTATCCAATTTCCAATTCTCCTTAAATTATTAATAAATTAAATGTTATAGACATATAATATCAAAAACAATAACCCGATCGAAAACTAAATAAGTCAAAATTTTCGCATAATAACTGCATCAACTAACATCGAATAGTTATATTATATTATTACGTTTATTTCTTAAATAAACAAAATATCTGCATCAACTAACATCAAATAGTTATATTCTATCTATCATCTATCTATCTATCTATTATCTATTCTATTACCTATCTATTTATTATCTATTATCCTTAGGTATCGTTTGGTTTAAGTGATGAGATGAATAATAATTGGACAAGTAATGTATTGTAATAAAAAATAAATAAGAAATAAAAATTAATATAGTATTGGATTTGATTGATTGATTATAGTATATTTGATTTGATTGATTAAATATTATATTAAAATGATAAATTACTAATTTATCCTTTTAAAAATAAATAAAATATAAAATAATATTATTTATAAGGGGTAATATAGTAATTTAAATTTAATGATTTGATTGATGTAATAATCTATTATTTTTTATTTTATTTTTTTATTATTATTATTATTATTATTATTATTATTATTATTATTATCCTTATAAATATATGGGTTTTATTTGTGAATTCTCCAAAATGACCTCTTTTTCAATAATTATCTATCAATTAATTCTCACCCCACTCTCTCATTATCCAATTTCCAATTCTCATCAAATTATTAATTACCCTACTCCTTGATTATAAATTAAAGTTCTCTTACTCCACTCCCTCATTATCCAATTTCCAATTCTCCTTAAATTAATTAAAATTTTGAATATGACCCCAAACTCTAGGCACAACTCCTGTACGATCACGGTAGCGCCTTGATTTTCCCGACCATCGAACCCACACCTCAAAGCCCTCAAAAACCAACTTGGAAACGAGCGATAGGTGGGGAATTGACCCCAAACTCTAGGCACAACTCCTGTACGATCACGGTAGCGCCTTGATTTTCCCGACCATCGAACCCACACCTCAAAGCCCTCAAAAACCAACTTGGAAACGAGCGATAGGTGGGGAATTGGAAAATGAAAATGGAAATATCAGTCCCTATTTATAGACAACAATCAGAACTTTCGATCTTTGGTTCAGAGCTTTCGATCACGTTTTGGAGCTTCCGAGCACATCTTTGGTGCTTCATATCTCTGTCCACAGAACGTGTGTCCTGTGATTGGACAACTTCAGCTGCCAACGGAGTTCCCACCTTCCAATCTAGGGTTCGGATCTTCCGAACTCACTCAAGTCATATCACAAATTATTACGCACCTACTTTCTTATTCAAAGGCGATCGGATCGTCCGATTTGCAGTTCAATACTTTCGATCTTGTTCATTGCCTTCCAAACTACTCAGATACTTGGGGCTCTCCGGACTATTTCGATCTTCTTGAATACTATTTTCAACTTATGAAACCCATATGAGGATTTATTAATTATGATTAAGCAATGTATACTTAATTAAAAATCGGCATACTACATTCCGAAACTATTTCGTACTCATGCTTACCAGTCTACCTCAAGCTTTCAAAGTACTCGAAGCTAAACTGACCCATGATGCACACGTTCAAAGTATTTTATCTGATCATTTTAAGGATCAATTCGTGCTTAAGTCATTGATTTGTAAAATATTACTGTAATAGATTCATTCTAGGACTGTTATTTGTACATCAATTGGGATACTAGGAGTTTGAGTTTGGCAATTTTAATTTAAGTCGGAACTTAACTAGGGTTTTGCAAGTGTGTTGTAAAGATCAAAGGGTTTTGGTGAAATCTTTCATATTTTAGAAGAAGAGGGTGATGTAGGAGTTGTTAATTTCCGAAAATTCATAAACATTCTCTTGTGTTCTTAATTTCAGTTTACCAAGCTATTTTTATCTGTCAGTTGACTTATTTCTATACATATATTTGTTTGTCAATTGACATCGACAACCAAGAAACACGGATCCCAACTGAATTCAGTTAAGCAAAGAAGAAAACTTAAAGCGTACGTGTATTCACCCCCTCGACACACTCGACCGATCCTAACTAGAGCTGTCAGATGGGCCAACCTATGGCGGAGCGGGCCGGCCCATCAAAAACCCACCTTTTGGCAGTCGAGGGCGAGCCGGCCCACCATCCGGACGGGCTGGAAATCCTTACAAATAAAAATCATTATAATTAATTATAAATTTTATTTCATAAATAAATATTAATAGAAATATATTAATAAAAATTTTAATTATTGATTTCATACATGTAAATTTTATATAAAATAATTAATAAAAAAAAATTTACTACTTTCATTAAAAAATACATATATCACAATAAAAATAAAAATAAAATAATAATTCTCCATTTCCGAGGGCCAACCTGCACGGGTCGTGGGCCTAGGCGGGTTGACCCACTTAAGCCCACCTTTAGCTTCACTTAAATTGTGTGGCGGGGCAACCCGACGGGCCTAACCCAAATTAACGACTCTAATCCTAACATTATTTGCAGTGTCTTCTCCTATTATGAAGATAATTTACACATAACAATGGGAACGACAATATTCAAATATATATCAAATTTGGCCACCGTTCATTTTATTTAAATTGGTGAACGACCTAATTAAACATTCATTGTGTAATTTAAAATCATATCGTTTCCCAAAGCAGGGATCCAATCCCTATTAAGATAAAGATAAATAAAATAAAATAAGGCTCCTTCATCTTCATTATTAAAAATAATAGATATTAAAAAAAAAAAAATAAAATAAAATATAATATAAAATTTTGAAAAACGAAACCCATGCAACTCAAACCCTAGCGAGCGAGCAAACACGATCGTCACCGCCGTCCGGCTGAAATTGTTGATAAATTTCCGATGTATTCAGAGCCTGCTTTTCCCTTCGCATCTAGGCCAATTATTAATGATCCGCTGCCGCTGCACCGTTTTATATCTTTGGAAAATTTAAAGGGCAAGGTGTTTTGGAAATCAATGGATCCATACTGTTACCTTTTCTTGATTGAGAATCTCCAAGGAAATAAACCGGAGGATATCGAATTCATATTTGCAGAGGTGAAAGATCAGGTGTGTATTTTGATGTTCGATCTGTTTGGCAGCATAGTGATTCAAAACCTTTTCAATGTCTGCAACGAGCAGCAGATGGACCGGTTGGTCTCTTCGGTTACTGCTGATCTCCATTTGCTCATGCTTTTGTGTCTCAACTGGACTGGGTATGCCTACAAACCCATAATTTGCACAGTAACCTTAAAACACGTCAAATTTCTTTATTTTTGTGTTTCTTTCATTTGCAGGTCTGGCGCCGTGATGTGCTTTCTCCGGTGTCTCAGAACACCAAAGCAAAAATCTGATATGATATGCGCCTTGCAACGCCTCACGCCACGGCTCGTATACGACCATATTGGTTTTACCGTCATTGGCCTTTGCTTCGACTTCTTCTCTCCAGAACAAACTCAAGTATTTGTGTCACTGATTTTCATCCCGGTTTTTCATATTCACTAAGGCTCCACTTGGATATAAGTATTTCAAATACATTTTTTTCGACATGGCCACCCACGAAAGCGGATTCAGATTTCTTATGAAAGTGCTCGGAATTAAAGCTTTTTTACTAGAAAGCCACCCGAGTATTCTCTCAAAACTAGCGGCAGATGTATCTCAGCTGTCTCGACATCCAATTGGGTATGTGTTGTGTTCATAGATGCGCACGCACACACTCATAAAATCCAAAAAACACAACATTTTTTCCTGTTTCAGGTGCTGTATGGTGATGTATGCAATATCCGCCAGGATGGATAATTTGGTAAGAGACATTGTGGGTCAACTGAGTGGGGATTTCGCTCTCCTCTCGATGCACAAACAAGGAAGCAATGTAGTATTGACATTGATGGAGAAATACGAAAAACCATACGCACCTCAAATCATTCTATGAGATAATACACAGTCCTCATTTCTCCACAGTCCTTGTAGATCCTTATGGCAAATCTATTATCGAAACACTCTGCGGTACCAATAACAAATATGCTTATCTTTATTTCTTAATATAGTTTGCTACTCGAAATTTATTTATGGTTAATTAATACGGCATTGTACAATCTCGCAGGAAACCGTCAAAGAGGCTTTGAATCGTCAGATCTCCGATCACTTGCATAGCCACCGCCATGGAAAGAATATTGTTCTGCCTAAAAAGAAAAGATAGAAGAATCATACGTGTCTAGATTATCGAGAAATATCATGACTTCATCTTTATGCCCCGAAAGCAGCACTACTGTTACTGTCTCCTCTCCCATACGCATATGACCTTTGTTTTTGTGCATGTTTCTCTGATATTGTTATGGCGCCGATTCCACCATGTCAACTCCGGAATTTTCTTCTGGTTCGAATTGTCTCCAATTTAGAATAATTCTAAATATATTTAAAATATATATAACTTAATTACACATATAATGTTTACTGCTCGTTGAAAGTGCTCGATTTTACTCAAATTATATGCAAATACATATGACGGCCGCAAAACAGAATTCTCAAAATAGTGCCAAATTTATGAATGGAGTGGTTGATTTTCTAGCATTTTATACTCAATTTACTAATTGAAAGTTCTCGATTCATTCAAATTGTATCAAGATATTAGGATTCGATCCAAAATGTTCTTATCAATCCCAAATTTCTGAATGTTGAGTTGTTAGTATCCATCTTAATACTCAATTATCTTCCTTTGAGGTATCCATCTTACTAAGATTATTTGGTGATTAATATTCATAATAATAAAGTAAATATTCTCACTAGTCTTAAATTCCTTTTCAGATTAGTATTTTCACATCATAATAATCAATCATCTTTATTTATAATCTCGGGTTTTCCTCAAAATATAGTTAAACCGCAATGAACCAAAAAAGTTGAGCAAACAATGGCCAAAAAACTTATTGCTATTACATTGTATCCATTTTTTCACATGGTATTACACAACCATGGATAACGCATCGAATTTTGGGTTTGAAAAAAAAAAGGCCAAAAAACTTATTGCTATTACATTATATCCATTTTCACATGGTATTACACAACCATGAATTTCATTATATAGGTATGGAATTTTGGGTTTGAAATTTTTTATTTTTCAATATAGTTGTTGCTCCTCTTTTTTATTGTTGTGACCCTTTTCAAAATAATCACTTTAAGGGTCGTCTATTTATTCTAATATTTCTTTTGTGTCTTTCAACATAGACAGTTTTGGTGGACTTTTTTTCTTAAAATCTTGACAGACATTCAATGATTAATTTGAAGAAAGTTATAAATAGAGAGAAATCATAAATAGATTTTATTCTTCCTCACTGCTGCTTGAAATTGAAAAGAGTGATTGAAAATGGATTTATTAATGATAAGAAAAGTTATTCTGTCCATGTGATTTTCACCATTTTTATGGTGGATTTGGTTGTTATAGCTAAATATCAGTAACGAAGAAACTGAAATAATAATAATAAAAATTTTAGGACACTAAAAACTAAGAATATATGAATATACTAATTAATAAGGACATTTGATAAGAAAAAAACAATAAAAATAAATTAAATAATATAACATGGAGCTAAAATAAATATTTTGTGTGTGTGAGAGGACAAAGACTAAGATTGAAGTTTGGTCGTTTGAATTTCATAGATATTTTTTAAAATATTGATTTTTTAAATATTTGATTTAAAAAAATGTTGTTTTAATTATTTAAATGACTATTTAAACAACCTTATAAATTAAAAAAACTGATTTGGTTTTTTTATACAGCAGGGTTAAAGGTATTGGTACAAAATCAAAACCCTTTTCCTTTTATTCTGATCTCCAAATTAATTAATATAATCGAAGCCCTTTTCTTCTCCCAATTAAGTTTCCGACGCATGGATTCCGCCGGCCAAAAACTTTTCGAAGATTTGAAGGGAAAGGTATTGTCGATAGCAAGTGATCCAGACGGTTGCCAGTTGTTGCATCAGAAGCTCCAAGAAGGGAAATCGGAAGACATGCAAATGATCTTTTCAGAGCTGAAAGATCACCTCTGCGCGTTGATGATGGATCCCTCAACTGATGAACGAGTTGGTTTCTTCTATCACTGCCGATGTCCGTTTACTAATGTCTCTCTGTCTCCACTCTCAAGGGTACGTACGTATCTTTAGAATTTTGTAAACTCGACAACTTCCTCAAATTTTTGTGTTTCTTTGCAGATCTCAGTCATTGCGGAATTTTCTCGAATGCCTGAGGACACCCGAGCAAATATCTCATGTGATTTCTGTCCTCAGTTACTTAACCGTTCCGCTCGCAAGGGACGAGATTGGTTCGATATCTTCCCTGCAAAAGAATCCACGGTAACTTTGTGTTTCTCAATTGCATTTAATCTACCATATCTATGATGACAGTAGTCGGTTTTTTTTTTTTTTTTTTTTTTAAATTCGCAGCCAATACACTATGCCATAACTAATCATTTTCTGGAAATCGCCTTCAACGAAATCGGTTCCCGCCTTCTGCAAGGCCTCATTTCAGTATCAGTAGAAAATCATGGCCCGAGGACTATTATCTGAACAACACTGTTTAGTGGAAATGAACTATGTAATCATCAATTCGGGTACGTGCACATAATACCATAGACACAGTTCATATCTCACATAAATTCCCAAACCTGACATTTCTTTTTTCTTTTTCCGTTTTCAGGAGTCGTGTACTGCTGCATGTAATAGGATTGGAGATACGGCATATGCTAATTTATTTAGTGGACAGCGTACTGAAAGGGGCTTTCAAGATACGTCATATATTTTTGTGTTTTAGGGTGTGGTTTTCAAGATTGAATGAATAACTTTGTTTATGTTTGACTTCTGTCTTTGTTCCAACCTATCTCAATATATATTTCCTCTCTAAGTCACTCAATTTTTTCTTCCAGAGTTTAGAGGTGGTAAGCTAATGAAACTTTTACGCCAAAAGACACGAAATCATGTACTATGTATCTACATTTATGAAGAATACGGGTTGTTTGCTAAGTTGTGGGTGAAAACAATAGTGCAGTGTACGATTGATTAGCAGATGTTTTGGCAGTCTATAAATTTTGAGTACTTAGCGGGATACTCTTGATTGCATGTCGGCTGCTGGTGCAAATGCTATTTTGGTTGATTTTCAAATGGGAATTTCTCAGTTATCTTGGCCTTGTATGTGGACACATATCGTCAATCGGTTTACTATTCTTTCATGATATACAAGTGTCTTTTTATAATTGCCCGCTTTCGTGATGTTTTGACCTGCAATTCTTTCAATGATTGTTTTGACAGCTCTCATATAGGTCTCTTTCAGTATTCTAAAAAATCAGCCTACATGCCGGCCGACCGCACTGAAAAGGTGCTAGTCTACCAGCCTAGGCGTCCTTGGCTCCTGGCGGCGAACCTTGGTCTCTTTGTTAAGGTCTCTCCGAAAGATGTTGAGGTGTATGCTAACATGGGGAAAAAGAAATAAAGAAATTGAAGGGGAAAAAAAACCATTTTAGTTACCCCATGTTTTTATCTGCTGTCACCATAGCAAGTGAAGTTGAACTTGGAAGCATATCCGATCCCAAGTTTAATTCGACAACCATTTTGTTTTGGGACCATTGTGGTTGGCTCGAGGATAGTTCATTTTAAATAATTAATCAATCTAGTCTAAGCCTACTAAGGTCGTACATTATATACAGTCAATCCGATGAAAAATGACAAATGGTATTTGATTTCTTGTTTGCTTAGAGACGTGGGTATGTGGTTACATGTTCAAATATATACAGGGCTAAGAAAATGGAAAGAGTAAGAAATGAATATCTTCATTATGGAAGAAATGAGGATCACCTTGTTCCAAAAGCACATCATTTTTTTCTTATTGGTGTAAAATATATAATAATTTCAACATAGACAACCAAACGCAGCCACGCATTTGTCATGGGCAATTTTGCATGCCTCATACCTCTTTTCTTTTTCCATTTATTAAATTCCGATTACGTGAAATCTTGTGTTCTTGTGCTTTAAATGAACAGGAAAATGACAATTCTATGCTTGTAATAATACACTAAAATGCAGTGTAATCTACTTCTCTCTCCATGTCCAAATTACACGAGTCTCTCATCTGAACATATTAAAATTCTTCACAATTTTGTACCCATCGAACGCCCAATTAACTACATTGTGCCCAACTATTTGCAAACGAAAAATGTATAAATGATGTTTAAGAGCCTTCTATTCTGGGCATATCTGAGATGTAATTTTCCCAAAATAAAAATAATATATATCTATATCTATTAGACCTCAAGCACCAAAAACCAATGAACCATGTTCTAGAATGCCTTACCATTTATTTTTTTAAAAAAGGGTTGACCCCGAAGGGAGCCCCATTCCACATGAGTCAGAGACTCATTGGCTCATTCGAATGTTAAATCGAGAGATGTGCACGAGCGACTAAGACCTGAAGGAGGGAGCAACATTGTCAACCCCCAAAGCATATTCCTACAATATTTCAGCAGAGAATATGCTCCACACGAGGATTGAACGCGCAACGCTGGAAAATCTCTTCCCACGTTACCTCAAGCCTTACCAACTCGCCTATGCCCTATGGACAGCCTTACCATTTATTTGCTTTGAATTATGGATGGATAAAAAGAACTCATATACAAGTCTACACGTGCAGGTCAAAAGATCACGAAAGCAGGCAATTATAACATGACTCTTCTGTCTCCTCATGAGATATTTGTTTAAGCTTCATGCTACATTATTTTATTCATTTTTATTTTGTTTTGTGTCTTATGTCGTTATTATATTTGTTAAAGGAAATCTAGATTAAGTAATTCTTGTCTAATATTCTTAAATTGATTTTCTATTATTTGTTTCCTTATTTGTAAATATTTAGGCTTAATCATAGGCAAGATCGTAGGACATTGATGTATTATCACCAATATAAGATTGTATAGTTTGTTAATGAAAAAGGCAGAATGAATTTATTCTCCATTACGTTCTTCTTCCATTTGTTTCATGGTATCAAAGCCTAACCTGGGCATACACTAAAAATATCTAAAGCCTACCACCATGGGAGATGAAAAACAAAAAGGCACGACTCAAAGTGCAAAATGGGATAACCCCAATCACCAGCTTTATCTCCACCATTCAGATCAACCCGGCGCCATTCTTGTGCCGCAATCTTTAGTCGAAGATAACTATAGCACATGGAGCCAATCCATGACTATGGCCTTGACAGTCAAAAACAAAATCGGTTTTATAGATGGGTCGATCAAGGAGCCGAGTGAAAAGAATCCAGAAGAACACCAACAATGGAACCGATGCAACAATCTGGTCAAGACTTGGCTGCTAGGATCGATGTCCAAAGATATAGCTAGTAGCGTCATCAATTGCAAAGATGCTAGACAGATGTGGATTGAGTTGCAAGAGCGATTCTCACACGTCAATGTGGTACAATTGTTCAATATCAAAAATGAGATTCACAATTGTGTGCAAGGCAACATATCAGTTGGATCCTACTTCACAAAATTGAAAGGTTTGTGGGATGAACGTGATGCACTTTGCACCATCCCACCATGCACTTGTGGATCGATCAAAGAAGTGAACACCTTCATAGAGACTCAAAAGACCATGAAGTTCCTTATGGGTCTTAATGACTCGTATGTCGGTGTTCGTAGCAATATTTTGATACAAGATCCATTACCCACAGTTAACAAGGCATATTCATTGGTTCTTCGTCATGAAAAACAATCAGAAGCGACAACAGGGAAAAATAATACTCAATCAGATGCCGCCGCATTTGCCGTGAGAAACTCGAGCCGTGGATATGGAGGTGAAATGAAATGTTCTAAGTGCAAGAGAACAAATCACACCACAAAAAATTGTCGTGCACACCTGATATGTGATTCTTGTGGTTGGAATGGACATAAGGCAGAAAACTGTCGAAAAAGGAAAACAATGGCTGAAGGAAGGTTCGATACAAATATTTCCAAGGGAAATCAGGTCATATCAAATATGAATCAAAGAAGGGATATGAATTTCCCATTTACAACCGAAGAATGCAAGCAAATCCTCGATTTGTTGAAAAGTAAATCTTCTTCTTCCAATAATGTCAGTAGTTGTTCAAACCATGAAGAACTTTCAGGTAAAGCTTTCTCACTTGTATCTAATGACAAAAGAAGCACATATATTTTGGATAGTGGGTGCACAGATCATATGGTTTGTAATCCAGATTTTCTCACATCCTCAAATCTCATTAATAATCGTACTGTGGAATTGCCAAATGGGTCAGTGGCACAAGTAACTCATATTGGAAAAGTTGTGTTGTCTCCTGATTTGATTCTTGACTACTTTGCGTCCCATATTTTCGATTGAATCTAATTTCAATAAGTAAATTGGCTTCTGATTCGTCTTGTATGACCATTTTCCTAAATCAATTTTGTGTCATTCAGGACCTACGATCGGGGAAGATGATTGGGACGGGAATTGAACGGGAGGGTCTCTACTATCTTGAACAAGCTCAAAAGGGTGGAAAATGCAACCAAGCTCAAGACTCTAGATCGACTCTTTGGCACCAACGCCTAGGACATCCCTCAACCAGAGCCTCTGAGCTATTCTCATTTCCGAAATTCAATAATAAAATCCGTGTGGACAGATGTTTCATTTGCCCTTTAGCCAAGCAAACTAGACTTCCATTTCATTTGAGTTCTATCACTACTACATCTAGCTTTGAATTGATCCATATCGACATTTGGGGTGGTTATAAAGTTGCTTCTGTTTCAGGTGCTAAATACTTTCTTACTATTGTTGATGATTACACTAGATGCACATGGGTTTATCTTATGAAGCACAAATCTGATACTCGAAGTCTTCTGATCAATTTCATCAACTTAGCAGAAAATCAATTCAATTCCAAAGTAAAGGTCGTTCGTAGTGATAATGGTCCTGAATTCAAACTTGAAAATTTTTATGCGCAAAAGGGCATAATTCATCAAACTAGTTGTGTCAATACTCCACAACAAAATGGAGTGGCAGAACGTAAACACAGACATTTGTTGAATATGGCACGTGCCTTGCTCATTCAAGCTGGTCTTCCAAATAAATTTTTGGGTGATTCCATTCTTACTTCAGCGTACCTTATCAATCGAACACCCACTCCACTTCTCAAAGGGAAAACCCCATATGAAATGTTATTCGAAAAGATTCCAAGTTATGCACATTTACGTGTCTTTGGTTGTTTGTGCTTTGTTTCTACTCATGCCCAAAATCGTACAAAGTTTGATCCACGAGCATCTCGATGCATTTTTCTTGGATATCCTTATGGACAAAAAGGTTATCGAGTGTTTGACCTTGCTCAAAATAGGACAATAGTTTCAAGAGATGTCATTTTCTTTGAGACTACTTTTCCTTTCCAAATGGATGCATCACAAAATGATTCCGCTGCACCAAAGTTTTGTTCTCACGAAAATAACCCACATGATCTATATATTAACATGGATCCGTTCTCTGAACCAAATTCATCTTCAAATGTCTCACCTTCTCCTAACAGTCCAACAGAACAAACAAACACCATGACATCTTTGCATGAATCTGTTTTCACTATTCCTGATTCCTCAAATCCAGAAGATTTTCAATCATCACCACCTCATAACCAAACCAGCACACCACCTGAATCACCCATTGAACCCATCCTACCAGCTCGACGTGGCACTCGTATTATCAAATCTCCTCACTATTTGCAGGATTTTCACCTTGAGATGACTCTCCCTTCAAGGACCGAACCACCATCATCCACGCATCTGGCCAAAACTTCAGGTATTCCACATCCTATCTCTCAATTTTTGTGTTATGATAACATTTCTTCTGCTCATAAAGCATACACTACTGCACTCACGATCCTCAAAGAACCCACTAGCTTCTCACAGGCTTTTCAAAGCCCCAAATGGCGTGCAGCTATGCACAATGAGATAACAACTTTACAAGAAAATAAGACTTGGAGTTTGGTTCCATTACCATCTCATAAACGACCAATTGGCTGTAAATGGGTATATAAAATCAAATTCAAGGCTGATGGGACAGTGGAGCGATATAAGGCTCGCTTGGTGGCCAAAGGTTATAGTCAAGTTGAAGGAGTCGATTACAAGGAAACGTTTGCTCCAGTGGCCAAAATGGCTACCGTTCGCGTGCTACTAAGTGTTGCATCTGTCCGTGGTTGGCATTTACATCAATTGGATGTTAATAATGCCTTTCTCCATGGTGAACTTGAAGAAGAAGTTTACATGTCTTTGCCTCCGGGTTTCGAACGAAAGGGGGAGAACCGTGTTTGCAAACTTCACAAATCAATATATGGATTAAAACAAGCCTCTAGACAATGGTTTATCAAGCTGTCCAATGCACTCAAGGCAGCAGGATTCCACCAATCTCTATCGGATTATTCTTTATTCGTCCGAAGTCGTCAAGGTAAATTCTTGGCATTGCTTATATATGTTGATGATGTGATATTGGCTGGAAATGATTTACAGGATATGGAGAACACCAAAATTTTCTTGTCCAAACAATTCAAACTCAAGGATTTGGGACAACTTAAATATTTCCTTGGCATTGAGGTTGCAAGATCACGACATGGAATTAATCTGTCACAGAGAAAGTATGCTTTGGAAATTTTGGAAGACACGGGTTTCTTGGGTGCCAAACCTTCACGGTTTCCTGCAGAAAAGAACATGTCCCTTACACAATCCGATGGAAGACTTTTGGATGATGCGGCAGCGTACAGAAGATTGGTAGGAAGATTGATCTACCTAACTATAACCAGACCGGACTTGACTTATGCAGTGCACGTACTAAGTCAATTTATGGATAAACCTCGACAACCGCATTTGGATGCAGCCCATAAAGTGCTGAGATATATGCAAACTCCTGGGCAAGGCATCTTGCTGCCATCCAATGGTTCACTCGAATTGCAAGCATTTTGTGATGCTGATTGGGCTCGTTGCAAGGACACGAGGAGATCGATTACAGGTTACTGCATTTTACTTGGTCAAGCGCTGGTCTCTTGGAAAACTAAGAAACAAACAACCATATCCCGTTCAAGTGCAGAAGCAGAGTATCGCTCTATGGCCACCACATGTTGTGAGATTACATGGTTGAAAAATGTTTTAAAGGATCTGAAAGTAAACCACACACAACCAGTGAATTTGTTCTGTGATAATCTGGCGGCTATGCATATAGCCTCAAATCCAGTCTTTCATGAGCGAACTAAGCACATAGAAATAGATTGTCATTTGATACGCGAAAAGATTCAAGAAGGGATGATTCGTACAACTCATGTTCGAACCACAGATCAACCTGCAGATTTTTCACCAAGCCATTAAGTTCTTCACAGTTCGAAGTATTGCTTAGCAAGTTGGGTGTTAACAACATACACGCCAACTTGAAGGGGAGTGTTAAAGGAAATCTAGATTAAGTAATTCTTGTCTAATATTCTTAAATTGATTTTCTATTATTTGTTTCCTTATTTGTAAATATTTAGGCTTGATCATAGGCAAGATCGTAGGACATTGATGTATTACCACCAATATAAGATTGTATAGTCTGTTAATGAAAAAGGCAGAATGAATTTATTCTCCATTACATTCTTCTTCCATTTGTTTCAATATTTATGTTTTTAGTTTTTAATGCCTTCAATTATTTTTTATATTATTTTAATTTCTTCATTTACTCATATATTTGATTCATGTTTGTATAATACTCTGTGAAAATTGATATAATGCAATAGCAATAAGTTATTGGGCCATTTGTTTCCCTTTGAGAACGTGGCATGCATGCTGCAAACCTCGTTTCAATAGCCCTGTTTGATCCATTCGTCAAAACAGTCTCCATCTTAAGTCAAAATCTTAAGTTAATTTATATGTTACAAAAAATTTTCCCTATATAAAATGATTTAATGCCTTAGTTCTACAAAGAGATATCAATTCAGAGAATTCAAGAAGCAAATTCAAGATAAATCTGATATTTTCTAATACTAAGTACCTTTGAAAACTTTTTTTTTTCCTAATCTTAAACAAAATTAACAATCATTCAATAATAATAATAATAATAAACTTATGTCTCAATTATCTATTAATATCTTCAGATCCAATATAATTTAAAGTTTGGAAAGATACCAGAATTAATCACCCACTACCACCCGATTATAACCCATTCATTATCTAGAAAATTGTGAACGGTAATACACATCCTTCAGTATCTGATTATGAATAGATCATTGTTCCTTTGACATAAAACTTGTCTATCTTATAACCTCATCATTCGAAGTTACACGAACAAGATATTTTAACCAACCAATATAACCTTAATGCATGTCCCATTGGTCCAAATACATAATAAAAGTGTTCTGATAGCAAGAATATTGTTAATCATCGATGCCCAGTTCTTGTAATCATAAATTAGTATATATAAATAAGACTTCAACATCGACACCTAAGATGACTAATCCCAGCTTTAATTTTACCTTATAACTACGACATGCATCTTACACTAAATTCAAATTGTAGAGGATACAGAAAAATGGGCATTAATCTTTTGTATTAAATTCAAATCAAGCGATTATAGGTTAGTTTCGAAGCTATCTAACAGAACTACAACTTTTGATCGACTTACCATTCTAATTCTCATGGAACACCTTGAAGTTCAAAGGACAACAAAAACCCAAAAATAGTTTGTATACAAAATCCTACTTTCCCATCAAGATCAATAACCTCAAATTGAATCATAATTCATATTCTATGAAATTCTCAAATAATTCAATCGTGACTACGAATTATCAGTATTTTTTTTCCAGAGAAAAAAATTTCATGCCCCAACAGTATTCCATAATCTTTGTGATTAACTTATAAGCGAGTAAAATAAAACATCGGTACTAAAACCCACAGTAAGGAAATTGGGTCATCTTCAATGTTCTCTAACATCACTACATTACTATTTACAATACCCAAAACATTTTGAGAGGAAAATATAAAATTTTTAATTATCTTTATTCATATTATTTCTTAAAACAAATATTATAAAATCTATTTAATGTCTAGGAGGTGGGTTCTAAAATTGCAGGACCCTATGAGATTCAATGTCGCTGCGAAACAAAACTTCAGCCCACTCTTTTTCCAAAACCCTAACGGATACCGATCCTCTGTTGTTTTGGTCATCACAGCACATTGTGCTGTGCACCAAACAACACCGTTTTTCCTCTATATTTTTTTTATTGGCCTTTTGTTTCAACAAATTTGTATTGGATTTTGGCGTGGCTTTTTGTTCACAACACGTCCACAATAGATATAAATTTATTTATATAATATGAAAAAATATATATAGTTTAATTATATTAATTTAAATCAATGCATTTAAAGTTAAAAATTATTATATTAATAATAATATTTTCTCAGAACGGTTTCATCAAATCATTTCTTCGAATTCAATGAGTACGGTCGAGTGTTTTTTGTCAATGAATAAATTTTTTAACAATATAAGATTATTAACATGCTAATGTTTGAATTAAAATTTTTAATATTTTCAGCATGAAATATCAAATAAAATTAAAATTTAGCACTACATTTAGTTTATATTCAAATTATCAAAACAGCAGAGGATCTGTGTCCAACCCTAACTATCCTTGAATGATACTTCTTTGCTTAAGTCAATACTACTTATTAAAGGGTGACTACAAACTATTAAAATTTTTCCTCAGAAAATTTCTAAACTTGAAATAAATTAATATTTTAAAATCAGATTAACTTAAATTCATAATATTTGGTCAATACATCAATACTTTACTAAAGCGCGAAAATATTATTAACATGTGTCCATAATATCAATAAAAATTATACAACCCATTAGGATTATAACTTCTCGTACAAAATCCTAATTTCTTCTATTTTGGTCGTTACCTCCAAATATACGCCAAATTTCACCACACGACCGACATGAATGAAAATAGTATTATTTCTTATTTTATATAATAATTTCTAAAATTATAAAAAATAATAATAATTAAACATTTACCTTAGCATTAAAAGACTCAAAATTTATACTTTCAAACATAAACCTTTAAAATCCTCGAAATCATGAAAACAAATATTTTTCAACTTGCAAAACATGCTCTTCCATTATCCTAAAATTTTTAAAAAATAAAAATAAAACTTTGGAAACCATAATACAAACTTCATAATGATAAGCACGAATTCTATAGTCTATTTGACACTTTATTTTGTCGTATCGTGCTTATCTGACATTTTTGTTCCAAGTTTTGCGCATAAATAGTCATAATTTTTTATGTTTGTAGGTTTGACTGAAACTTGAGAATGATTGAATATTGAAAAAAAATTCAAACATTGCGATGCCACGTTGGAGCTTGGCCGAAAGTTGAGGAAAATCATAAGAAGTGAATAAGGAAATTTAGGAAGTAAAATACACAGACCCTATGCACGTTCTGGAATATGGTCCGTGCATTTTGTGCAAAAGAGAGACATCCGAATCAAGATGGCCTGCAAATCCAGATTCACTATAAGCTCAACAAAGATTGATAAGTGCATTTTGTGTGCATTATTTCGTGTTATTTTTATGTCTATTTTGTGTGCATTCATATTGTTTTAGGTGTGTGTTTATGTGTTTTAGTGCATGTGTTTGTATTTCACTCTACGGGTTAATTTTGTAGGAAAATTAATTTTTGAAGAATGAATTACGGAGCAGCCTTGGTCAAAAATTCATATTTAATTTTAGAGAAATCCAAATTCGATCTCACCGTTCAGAATAATTTTCAAGATGTTTTAAAGATTCTGTCCATATTTTAGCACAATCCGACGGCTAGAACTCTAGATATGAATTTTTGAAAAACGTCGCGCGGAGCAGAAAATTTTAGGCGCTCGAGCGAGATTTGCACTCGCTCGAGCGCGAATTATGTTTCCAAAAATCTGTGTTTTGTTGCGCGCTCGAGCGAGAAATTCACTCGCTCGAGCGCGAATTCGGAAGAATTTTGAGTCCGGAAAATTACTTGTTGTGTAAGGAATTTATTTGTACGGGATCCGGACCATATAAATAGAAGATATATCATATTTTTGGGGGTTCCGAAGTTTCAGAACAGAGACAACATAAGAGAGGCGACTACAAGGCTTGGGAGAGAAGATTTTTCTTTTCTTCTTTTTTTTTTATTTTTGAATTATTGTTTTCAATTATTGAGTAGTTTGTTTTCAACCAAGACGGCGTGATTGAGCCGAACAAATTTATGTAGAAAACTTGGATGTTTGTTTGAGATTTTTCGGAGTTGATTTTATTTTATTGATTGTCAGATTTATATTTTCTTGTGGATAGTCTGATCAACTGCTTGCTTGCATGTTAATCGATTCCAAGTCGATAGAGGAGGTATTGATTTTGATCATTTTGATAATCAACACATGGTAAAATCGACTAGAAATAGAATTCGATTTCAGTGTGCGGTTTGGGTGTTAACTGAAT
The DNA here is from genome assembly GCF_033568475.1 of Henckelia pumila. NCBI lineage: Eukaryota > Viridiplantae > Streptophyta > Magnoliopsida > Lamiales > Gesneriaceae > Henckelia > Henckelia pumila. The sequence continues at coordinate 157,442,686 of NC_133123.1, read as the reverse complement.
TTTCACAAATATTTAATGCATTCAAATTGATTAGAATTACGAAAGATTAATCCGTCAACATTTGAATAGGTTTGATTGTTCTAGAAATAGAATTTTGAACAAGTTAAGAGAATTCCCGTGATTTAAGATTAAATCTGAGTCTTGAATCGACTACATGTTACATGATTTGCTCGGTACCTGCGTGTGTCTTGGTTGTCTCTATTTAATTTAATTTATTCTTTTTTCTATTTTAATTCTTATTATTTTTAGTAATCAAATTTTTATTTAATTCGTTGCATCCTTCTTTATTATTTTTGTCTAGATTAAGTAAAATAATTAAAGCTTGAGAATTGACAACAGTCCCTGTGGGATCGATACTTGGACTGATCTCTGTCCACTTTACTATTACTTGACCTAGTGCACTTACTAGTAAATACCGAATTAAGCGGTCAAAGATCCTATCATGGAATAAGTATTACTAGAGATTATGTGTAATTTTAGGCTGCACAAACCCACTCCATGATTAATTGCCTTGAATGTCACAATTAAATTGCTTTATGCTGTGGAGTGGTAGGAGATAGCTTCAGGGTGCTTATAATATGATGGCAAAACTTCAAACGAGCAACTCGAACAAGTTGTAATTAGAGCCGTCAATTTGGGGTCAGTCGGATCGGCCCGCCTTGCCACATAATTTAAGTGGGTTGGGTTGAAATTTTTTCAACCCAACTAAAGGCGGGCCAAGTCCTGTAATAATTTTTTTTTTTTTTTACTTTTATGGTGATATACATATATGTATTTTTTTTTAATGAAAGTTGTGGTTTTTTATTGTATTAATTACTTTATATAAAATTTAGACGTGTGAAATCAATAATGAAAAAAATTATTAATATGTTTTATTAATATTTATTTATGAAATGAAATTTATAATTAATTATAATAATTTTATTTTTATTTGTATTGAGTCAACCAGAGAACCGGCCCGCCTAACTTGTAACCCAACTTAGCAGGGACACAATTTGTGCATCAATAAAACAAATATCATCCAATGGAACTCCTCATTGGAAGTCATTCAGAGGAGTATCTACTCGATCTACACTTAGTAACGTGGGACTTCCATTTTAACAGTTTGGGTTCATCTTTTTTCATATACATTCTTAGAGACTACCGCTGTTATTGCATAATAATGTTCTAAGTTTGCGCTAGTATGCATATATAACAGAGAGTGGAGCTGAATTTATTTGTTGGGTGCACCCACACATAACATTAATAAAAATATATAATGGAAGAAAGACATTACAACCATATACATTTGAATAATGCTAAAGATACAACAAATATAGACATGTTATTGTATTTTTCTTTACTATTTTTCATTGCTTAATTCTCAGTGATTGTCATTAAACCTGTAACTATAAAACTAGATCATTAAATTATAAAACTTTTATCATTGTCAATAGTGATTTCGATTGTTTTTTTTTATTTTTTATCGTTGTTTAGTTATTTAGGAGAAACATTTAATTTGAAGCGTACGCCCAACAATGTCTCTCAATAAAAACTTATCAAAATTCAGGTATTTTGTCTTTTTTTTTTGTAGTAACCCGGACTTTATTTTAAGATAATGATATGTTAAACATGATTAAGGGTTGGTAATTAACCAATTCCAGGGCTTAATCATACTTCAAAATTACCAGATGGATCGCTACATATAAAGGTAGTAGCCAAGTTCCATTTTTCGTGCTATGATATGTCATATAATTTTAAAAGTGGCAAAACATGATTAAGAAGTCCTTATTTGGTAAAAATAAGTGGAAAATCAGCTCCGGAACGTCCGAAAATGGTAGGAAGGGTCCCGGGGGTCTCGGACAGTTCGGAGGCACCGAAATGAGTTCGGACCATCCGAACTCAAAGGCCAAGTTCGGACCATCCGAACCTGGGTTCGGAGGATCCGAACCCAGCACTTAGGAGGCTCCGAACTCAGCCAGTTCGGAGGCTCCGAACTCCCCAGACAGCAATGCTAGATGACTAATTTGGTTTCTTTGTTTTCTCGTCTTTCTTGTTGCTTACTGTACTGGGATTTTTATCATATTCGCAAGTGTTCGTATTCTTTGTTTGAATTTCGTTTTAATGGGAATGAAAATGGGGAATTGTTCAGAGTTTTATTTGTGTTGAACAGGGTTTTCTCGCATGAAATTCCAAGTGATGTAACAGTTACCGCTGGAGGAGCTACCTTTTGTTTGCACAAGGTATCACACTTGTAGGTTATTCATGGTGTTTAATTTTAGTTTTCTCGAATAATATTTCAAAATGAAAGTGATTTCTTATAGTGTTCGAAGTCAACCGAGTATATGTTAGTAATGACAAACAAAATTTGGATAATGCTATATGTAATGCATTTTTGGAAGATTTTTTTCTAAATAAAGTGCATGGATAATCATGTAATTTCAAGTGTAATGTATAACCTGTAGCTCTCCCTTACATGTAGCATTACTCACAAAATTTTCCGAAAGAATGATGATAGATTATAGTTTCTTGATTGATATCCCAAGGGGAAGGTGAATTCTCGATTTGTTATTCTCTTCATGTATTTTCCTGCATCCACACAGTTTCCTCTAGTCTCAAAAAGTGGATACATAAGCAAAAAACTCTCAGAAGCCACTGGTACCGCCAAATCCATGATCGAAATCCCCGACGTCCCGGGTGGGGCGGAGGCATTTGAACTTGCAGCAAAGTTCTGCTATGGTATGGACTTCGAAATCACCTCTGAGAACATCGTCACACTTAGATGTGCAGCAGAGTTTCTTGAAATGACAGAGGACTACGCCACAGGAAATTTGATCCAACGAACCGAGTCGTATTTAAACGAAGTCGCATTAAAGACCGTGTCCGGGGCTGTATCGATTTTACATTCATCGGAAAACCTTCTCCCTATGGCTGAGGAAGTTCGGTTGGTGAGCAGAAGCATCGACGCCATATCGATCATGATGTGCCAGGATAGCTCGAAGCGAGTTGTCGATTGGTGGGGTGAGGATTTGGCCGTCCTACGAATCGATATGTTCCAAAGGGCTCTCATTGCAATGATAGCAAGAGGATTTAAGCAACACGATCTTGCTCAAATAGTTATGCTATATGCACAAAAATCGCTTAGAGGTTTGGTGAGGACTTACCCCTAGAGACTTTTAGTTCCTGATCATATATGATGAATAGTCTATTTAATGTATTTTTTCTTGCTTTTAGGAGATATTTGGAAAGGGACGGAAGAAAATAGAACCAAGACAAGAACACGAGAAAAGGGTCGTGTTAGAAACAATAGTTAGCCTCTTACCAAGAGTGAAAAACTTGATCTCAGTTAGCTTTCTATCGATGCTTCTCCGAGCTTCGATATACTTAGAAACAACAGCTGCTTGTAGGCTTGATTTGGAGAGGAGAGTGGCCTCCCAACTTGCACAGGCCGCGCTAGATGATCTTTTGATCCCGTCTTATTCCTTCACGGGTGATACGTTGTTCGATGTTGAAGCCGTGCTGCGAATCACAAAAAATTTCTTTGAATGTGAAAGGGAGATGAATAAAATAGGGTATAATTATGATGCAGCTGAAGATTATCATTCCCCTTCAGCAAATGATATGGAGAGAGTAGCAAAATTGTTGGAGAATTATGTATCGGAAATCGCTTCTGATCGTAATCTATCGGTTACTAAGTTTGTTGATCTTGCAGAACTTATCCCTGAACAGCCAAGAGTAACAGAAGATGGAATGTACAGAGCCATCGACATCTATTTGAAGGTTTGTGCTTTTGCACATTCTCTTATACATTGATTGATTCTTCTGATCCAGGCAAAAATAGATCCATAGTCGAAACGTGCCACTTAAGCTGTCGTTCTGCTAGTTACAACCTTCAATATGACAGCATACGTACTCAGTCATACAATTTCACTACATGTCGAAATCAAACTCACAATAAGTTACTATTTTCTTGTGAGATTTTCATATTATAAGGCTTGTACTTAGCATGTTTTCTTTTCATTGGTCTATTCTAATGGCCAAGACATCTAGTGAATCTTAGTCGAAAATGACTCAGTTTGTCAATTGTCGTTATCATCAGCTACAACTTTCTGCACATGTGCTGCGTCAATATTCTATCTTATACATAAAAACATTTCCCTTTCGCTATAATATATCCTATTTCATTTCATGAATGCATATGCAGGCTCATCCTTGTTTGAGTGACACAGAGAGAAAGAAACTTTGCAGTGTCATGAACTGTCAAAAGCTCTCCCGAGAAGCTTGTGCGCACGCAGCTCAGAACGATAAGCTACCGGTTCAAAGTGTCATTCAAGTACTTTACTACGAGCAGCAACGTTTAAGGGAAGTCATGGACAGTAGTAGCCTGAATCACCAGTCCTCTCTTCATTCAGGGAAACTGAATCACAAGTCCGTCGGCATTCACCCTGTGGTGCAGGACGAGACCTCATCTGTCGGGCATGCAGGTTTGGAGGGCCCGAACCCCAGTTCGGAGGCTCCGAACTCCGGCATATTTTGCCTATAAATAGGGCCATTCGGACGAGAAATTAGATATAAATCAAGTATTCCGAGTGTTCAGTTCTATAGTGTGAGTTATACACTTCAGGGCCCTATCGGTTATAATAGAGGTTTTGGAATAACCAAGGAGTGGTTATAGTCATCCGGGACTAGCGACTCCAAAGGGCTATCTACGGACGAAGGTATGGTCCGGAAATCTATTTAAGTTTTGGGAGTACTTATTAGCTTAGTTTAGGTTTATAAAATTCATGTAGTGATACGGTGAACTTTTGAATATAGGCTTGGAACCTAGGATCCTACTATACTTGAACTAGCCTAGAGGTACGTACACATTGACTGAGATTGCCAGCGAGTATACATGTTTATATGTTGCATTTATTTGGCATTATTATATGGCATGATATATGATTTACCGCTTTCTATATTCATATGTCATGTGCATATACACGTTGAGCCTATACCTTGTTATACCTAACTATAGAGCCGCTCAGCTCTATAATCGATAGTCTGTCACTGAGAGTACCGCGACGGCGGGGGAATTTATGTCTGTCTACTCTAGTGTACGAGACGATTGTGGTTCCACCCAGAGGTTGATCCGTGCGGTGGCAGCACTCATGTGGCGCCGGTACTGAGCATAACTTTTCAGATGACCCTTTACCAGTCATCATGTTGCATGCATTATATACATATGTTTACTCATGTCTATGTACTGAGCGTTAGCGCTCACGTCCTAGTTGTTATCTTGGACACCCTATTCCATGGGGCAGGTCGCAGGATGGACGGAACCGGTAGTTCGAGGCAGGACTAGGGAGCCGGATCTTTTCAGGGGAATTTATACAGCAGGATTTGTTTTAGCTGTATAATGTTTACTTTTAAGTTCTTCGATTTGGTTGTATCACTACAGATTTAAGCCTGAATTATGTTACTAAGCTGATATGTAAATTATGGTTAAGTTTTCGCACGTTTTTACTCTGTTAAGTATTTTGTTGTATTAAGTTTAATGCATGCTATTAGTTGCCAGTTAGTAGGTGATTCCATGCAGGGTCACTACATTTTTGGTATCAGAGCATGCTTAGATTTTGGGATTAGTACTTGGGAATTAGAATTAGTTTTGAGTAATTCTTGCGCATTTGGGATTTTAATGTGCAATTCTTTTCAGGATATGGCTGACGAGAGTCACGGTAGTGTTGGCCAGGGAGGTGGTCATCATTATCGTCATCACCGCCATCATGATGATCAACATCGTCATCATGAGGGTAGACGTCGCTACTCTATCAATAAATTCATGCAAGTAGGACCGAAACCTTTGGTGGGAGGCGAGAATCCTGAACAAGCAAGAAGTTGGATGTCTAAACTCGAGAGTACTTTTCGTGCTTTCGATTGTACTGAGGATCAGAAATTGGAAGTTCTAGAATTTGTTCTAGAGGATCGAGCACGTTTTTGGTGGGATGCCAAAGCTACTCAGGCACGTACTGAGAGAAGATAGGTGACTTGGGGAGATTTCTGTCAGCAGTTCCAGAAACTGTATTTTTCTCCAGCTGTTCGCCAAGCACGATCGATGGAGTTGCTTACTCTGAGGCAAGGATCAATGACTATTGATCAATATCAGCAACGATTTCTTGATTTGCTACCTTTCAGTCCTCATATTAATGAGAGTGATGCATCGAAGTATGATCTCTTTCTACAAGGTCTGAACCAAGATATCTACTCACAGGTTGTTGTCTATGATGACCCAGTATCTTATGAGACTTTGGTAAACCGTTTCCGTATTGTGGAGACCAGCAACTGGCGTGCACAGTTGTTGATGCCAGCACAGCCTAGTGGATCATTTGAGCCTAGAGCTCAATCTATTGTGCAATCTGGACCTACGTCTTCTTCTACTCCTACTACTTCATCTGGATCTCGTGGTTCACGAGGTATGTTCTGTTTTGGGAAGAAGAAGAAGGAGGAGGAGTTTTGTAGTCACTGTGGAGGGAAGCATCCTGCAGCTTCATGTCAGAGAGCTACTGGTGCTTGTTATATTTGCGGTCAGCAGGGACATCTGCGGAGAGATTGTCCTCAGCGCATGGGTTCTGCTAGTGGATCGGGATCACAGGTTGGATCTCAGGCTTCTACTTTTCCACGACAGCAGCCAGCACCACAGAGTTCTTCTGGTTACCGTCCCCAGTCTCAAGGGCAGGTATTTGCTCTGTCTCAAGAACAGGCTACTGAGGGAAGCGATCGCATGTTGGCAGGTACCTTTTTGTTATGTGGTATTCCTGTACTTGTTTTAATTGATACTAGAGCATCGCATTCCTTTATTTCTAGTCGCTTTGTTAAGAGACATAGATTACCTTATGTATCATTAGATATGAATTTAGTTGTATCTACTCTGCTGGAGCAGGAGATATTAACTAAGCGTCTAGTGATGGGTTGCCTTCTAGAGTTTGAGGGTAATGTATTGTCAGCTAATTTGATGATATTAGCGATGACAGATTTTGACTGTATTTTGGGAATAGATATGCTGACTTTGTATCATGCTACTGTGGATTGTTATCAGCGTCTGGTACAATTTCATCCTGCTGAGGGTGATAGCTGATATTTTTATGATGAGGGTGCGCGACCTCTGATGCCACTTGTTTCGGCTCTGAAGGCATGTCATGTCTTGGAGTCAGGTGTGGAGGGCTACCTTATCTATGCAGTTGATATGTCCATGAGTAGTACGGGTATTGATCAGTTACCGGTAGTCAGTGAGTTTCCTGATGTATTCCCTGATGAGATTCCTGGTTTTCCTCCGGTGCAAGAGGTTGAATTTGGTATTGATTTAGTACCAGGAACTACGCCTATATCCCGAGTGCATTATCGTCTAGCACCTTCAGAGATGAGAGAATTGAAACAGCAGTTACAGGATCTACTTGATAAGGGATATATTCGTCCGAGTGTTTCTCAGTGGGGAGCACCTGTTTTGTTCGTCAAGAAGAAAGATGGATCGATGCGATTGTGTATTGATTACAGGCAGTTGAATTGTGTCACCATCAAGAATAAGTATCCTTTGCCGCGGATTGATAATCTATTCGATCAACTACAGGGTACTTCTGTTTACTCCAAGATAGATCTGAGATCTGGATACCACCAGATACGGGTACGAGACTCAGATATTTCTACGACTGCTTTTATGACCAGATACGGGCATTATGAATTTCTGGTAATGCCATTCGGTTTGACGAATGCACCGGAAGTCTTTATGAATCTGATGAATCAGGTATTTCGAGAATATCTGGATAGATTTGTCATCGTCTTCATTGATGATATTCTTGTCTGTTCTCATGATAAGGATGAGCATGCACAGCATCTGAGGATTGTTTTACAAACATTACGAGATAAGCAGCTGTATGCGAAATTAAGCAAGTGCAAATTCTGGCTTGATCGGGTAGTGTTTCTCGGTCATGTGATTTCTAATGAAGGGATATCTGTTGATCCTACTAAGATAGAGGCAGTGCTGAACTGGTCTCGTCCGACGACGATTGCTGAGATTCGTAGTTTCTTGGGTCTAGCTGGATATTACCGTCGGTTCATCGAGAATTTTGCACAGTTGGCCAGACCTTTGACACAGCTTACACGGAAAGATGTTGCCTTCATATGGTCCTCGGATTGTGAGGGGTCATTTCACGAGCTGCGTGGACGTCTTACTACTGCACCTGTGCTAGCTCTACCTTCTGGATCAGGAGGGTATGTTGTCTATACTGATGCCTCTGGTCAGGGGTTAGGATGTGTTTTGACACAGCATGGACATGTTATTGCCTATGCTTCTCGACAGTTGAATACGCATGAGAGTAATTATCCAGTACATGATCTCGAGTTAGCCGCCATTGTATTTGCGCTCAAGATCTGGAGGCATTATCTTTATGGCGAGAAATTTGAGATATTCACGGATCATAAGAGTTTGAAGTATTTATTCACTCAGGCGGAGTTGAATATGCGACAGAGACGCTGGATGGATCTTCTGAAGGATTATGATTGTGAAATCAAATATCATCCAGGTTCTGTTAATCTTACTGCTGATGCCTTGAGTCGGCAGGTGAGACTTTCTGCACTTCAGACTAGTGAAGTATCTCATATGATTCAAGAGTGCTGTTCATTGAGTTTTACGCTCAAGCACAAGAAAGGGAGAAATGGGATTCGGTTGTATACTATTTTGTCTGAACCAGCGTTGTATTCTCGGATCAGAGATGCTCAGATATCTGATGTTAAGACTCAGCGTTTGGCAAGTTTAGCCAATGGAGTTAATACATCTGGATTTCATTTTTAGGCAGATGGTTTATTGTGCTTATCTAATCGAGTGGTTGTACCTAATGTTGCGGAGCTCAGGAACGATATTCTATCTCAAGCTCACAGGAGTCGATTATCAGTTCATCCTGGAAGCATGAAAATGTATAAGGACTTGCGAACTAGATTCTGGTGGAAAGGGATGAAGAGGAGTGTGTATCAATTTGTTTCAAGATGTTTGGTTTGTCAACAGGTCAAGGCTGAACATCGACGGCCAGGTGGATTATTGCAGAATCTTGAGATTTCCGAATGGAAGTGGGAGCACGTAACTATGGATTTTGTTACGCACTTACCTATGACTTCACGTCAGTGTGATGCTATCTGGGTCGTTGTTGACCGTTTGACGAAATCAGCACACTTTATTCCTTACAACCGGGAGTATTCTTATGATCGCATGGCACGTTTATATGTCCAGGAGATAGTGCGATTGCATGGGATTCCAGTGAGCATAGTCAGTGATAGAGACCCGCGATTTACCTCACGTTTTTGGGGTAGTTTTCAGGAGGCGTTGGGTACCACTCTGAGTTTGAGCACTGCATATCATCCGGAGACTGACGGGCAGTCAGAGCGGACGATTTGTACTTTGGAGGATATGCTACGTTCTTCTGTCATGGATTTTGGCTTATCTTGGCAGGATCAGTTACCTTTGATCGAATTTTCCTACAATAACAGTTATCATCGTAGTATTGATATGACACCTTTCGAGGCATTGTACGGTTGATGGTGTCGTACTCCGTTATTCTGGGATGAAGTCGGGGAACGACAAGTCGAGGGTCCTGAATTGGTGCAGCAGATTGTAGACAAGATAGATTTGATCAAGCATAGGATCAAAGTTGCTCAAGATAGACAAGCCAGTTATGATAATATTCATCGCAGGCCACTTCAGTTTGAGCCTGGTGAATATGTGTTTCTACGAGTATCACCTTTCAGAAAGGTGATGAGATTCGGCGTGAAAGGCAAGTTATCTCCTCGTTTTATTGGACCTTTCCAGATACTGGAGAAGATCGGAGATGTTGCATATCGTTTGGCTTTACCGCCAAATCTTTCCAGTATACATAATGTTTTTCATGTGTCGTTACTTCGACAGTATATAGCTGATGAATCTCATGTGATTCAGTCTACTGATATTCAGCTAGAGCCAGATCTGTCTTTTGTTGAACGACCAATCCGTATCTTAGACAGAAAGGAGAAAGTTTTTCGAAAAAAGACTATACACTTGTGATGGTACAGTGGCAGCGCCGAGGCATTGAAGAAGCAACTTGGGAAACTGAGAGTCGTATGCAAGCAGAATATCCTGAGTTGTTTGCTTTGTATTTTTGATTACCATGTAGTTGTAATTACAGTTGTTGTAATAAAACATGGTTTTCTGTTTCATATTGTTATTTTAATTTGTCTTTAGATTTTATTTCGCGGACGAAATATCTAAAGGTGGGGAGAATGTAGTAACCCGGACTTCATTTTAAGATATTGATATGTTAAACATGATTAAGGGTTGGTAATTAACCAATTCCAGGGCTTAATCAGACTTCAAAATTACCAGATAGATCGCTACATATAAAGGTAGTAGCCAAGTTCCATTTTCCGTGCTATGATATGTCATATAATTTTAAAAGTGGCAAAACATGATTAAGGAGTCCTTATTTGGTAAAAAATAAGTGAAAAATCAGCTCCGGAACGTCCGAAAATGGTAGGAAGGGGGTCCCGGGGGTCTCGAACAGTTCGGAGGCACCGAAATGAGTTCGGACCATCCGAACTCAAAGACCAAGTTCGGACCATCCGAACCTGGGTTCGGAGGATCCGAACCCAGCACTTAGGAGGCTCCGAACTCAGCCAGTTCGGAGGCTCCGAACCCAGTTCGGAGGCTCCAAACTCCCCCAGACAGCAATGCTAGATGACTAATTCGCGATTTTTGACAAGTGTCGGGCATGCAGGTTCGGAGGGCCTGAACCCCAGTTCGGAGGCTCCGAACTCCGGCATATTTTGCCTATAAATAGGGCCATTCGGACGAGAAATTAGATATAAATCAAGTATTCCGAGTGTTCAGTTATATAGTGTGAGTTATACACTTGAGGACCCTATCAGTTATAATAGAGGTTTTGGAATAACCAAGGAGTGGTTATAGTCATCCAGGACTAGCGAGTCCAAAGGGCTATCTACGAACGAAGGTATGGTCCGGGAATCTATTTAAGTTTTGGGAGTACTTATTAGCTTAGTTAAGGTTTATAGAATTTATGTAGTGATACGGTGAACTTTTGAATATAGGCTTGGAACCTAGGATCCTACTATACTTGAACTAGCCTAGAGGTACGTACACATTGATTGAGATTGCCAGCGAGTATACATGTTTATATGTTGCATTTATTTGGCATTATTATATGGCATGATATATGATTTACCGCTTTCTATATTCATATATCATGTGCATATACACGTTGAGCCTATACCTTGTTATACCTGACTATAGAGCCGCTCAGCTCTATAATCGATAGTCTGTCACTGAGAGTACCGCGACGGCGGGGGAATTTATGTCTGTCTACTCTAGTGTACGAGACGAGTGTGGTTGCACCCAGAGGTTGATCCGTGCGGTGGCAGCACTCATGTGGCGCCGATACTGAGCATGACTTTTCAGATGACCCTTTACCAGTCATCATGTTGCATGCATTATATACATATGTTTACTCATGTCTATGTACTGGGCGTTAGCGCTCACGTCCTAGTTGTTATCTTGGACACCTTATTCCATGGGGCAGGTCGCAGGATGGACGGAGCCGGTAGTTCGAGGCAGGACTAGGGAGCCGAATCTTTTCAGGGGAATTTATACAGCAGGATTGGTTTTAGCTGTATAATGTTTACTTTTAAGTTCTTCGATTTGGTTGTATCACTACAGATTTAAGCCTGGATTATGTTACTAAGCTGATATGTAAATTACGGTTAAGTTTCCGCACGTTTTTACTCTGTTAAGTATTTTGTTGTATTAAGTTTAATGCATGCTATTAGTTGCCAGTTAGTAGGTGATTCCATGCAGGGTCACTACATTTTTACTATTCTACTTACCGTGATATTTGCTTTGTTATTCTTTTAATTTTTTTTAACAGGTCTATTAATGACCAATTAGCATAGCAACTAAGCAAGAAACGCTCAATAAAAATTTTACAATTTCGAATGTTCAATGATTTTTTGGCTCCAGTGCGGGACCAAAAGTCTCTCTATGTATGTTCATACGTTGCGACCGTTACTTTAGTGGAAATGCACTACCGAAAGATAAACATTGAATTCATTGGAGCTTGGGATTATTGATTTGATGTGGTTGATGTCATTGACAACCTATACTCGGTACCGTCGCTTCTTGCTAATGCAGATAATATGAGACAGGATGTCAAATGTTACAACAGTGCTTCTATCAATGATATTTTGTGGTACATAAAAGAGCATGGATTAAGATCTTCGACAGTTTGCACCAACCCCTTGGAGAGAAATCTCTTTGCACATTTTGATGCCGACGTACGACGTTATTGTCTTGTGTATAAATCGTTTTTGTTTTTGTTTAAGTTTAAAAAAATAGGAAAGATATTACATCCACTCGTATAAGAGCATGGAGTTGAGGCTGACAGGCTATCAAATATCTTCCATCATGCCCTATTATTGCTAGGATGATTTCGTATGCATCATTTTTTATAAGAATAAGGTATCTTCAATTTTTATAAAGTTACTAGGTTATTATTAAATAACAATGTATGTGTAAAAGCCCGTAAAATCCATAAAGTTATAACTTATATGCAACTTTCAAATTATATTATTTTTAAAAAATATTACCTAACCTATGCCCCCACCTACGTGGGATTTTTTTCCACAAATTTCTGCGTTACCCACGTCGGGGGGGCGAGTGTTATTGTATTCTTCTTTACTGTTTTTTATTGCTTGATTCTCAATGATTGTCATTAAACCTGTAACTAGAAAACTCAAATTGTTAGATCATTAAATCATAACACTTTTATCATTGTTTATAGTGATTTGGGATGTTTTTTTTATTTTTTTTTCCATTGTTTAGTTATTTGGGAGAAGAATTTGATTTGAAGCGTACGACCAACAATGTCTATGGCTAAAAAATTATCAAAATTCACGTATGCTGTCTTTTATTATTTTTACATATTCTACGTACCGTGATATTTGTTTTTTTATTGTTTTAATTTCTTTTTAAAGGTCTGTTAAACCGATTAGCAGAGGAACTAAGCAAGAAACGTTCAATAAAAAGGGGGTGCGGGCAGTTATTGTATTCTTCTTTACTGTTTTTCATTACTTTTTTTTTTCGGGAAAAGGGGGTTGAGGCAGACCCCAAAGTATTTATTAGCAACGAAACAGGAAACAATAGAGGGGGACTATGCCAAGACCTCTATGGAATAAACCTATAATTACAAGATCACCAACTAAAATAAGATAAACATTCAAAATAATTCTAACAATTTTTGGAGTGAATTCTAATATACGGTAAACCCATTTTATCCAATCTACAAAATTCCTTGGAGCTTTCCTTTTATCTGATGTTGATGCATAGTACCTGTACCGAACTTGATTCCCAGTGATTGTCATTAAACTTGTAACTAGAAAACTCAAATTGTTAGATCATTAAATCATAACACTTTTATCATTGTTTATAGTGATTCAGGATGTTTTTTTATATTTTTTTTTTACCATTGTATAGTTATTTGAAAGAGTAATTTAATTTGAAGCGTACGGTCAACAATGTCTTTGGCTAAAAAATTACTAAAATTCAGGTATGCTGTCTTTTTTTCTTTTTAAATATTCTACGTACCGTGATATTTGTTTTTTTATTGTTTTAATTTCTTTTTAACATGTCTATTAATGACCGATTAGCAGAGGAACTAAGCAAGAAACTTTCAATAAAAATTTCACAATTTCGAATGTTAAATGATTGTTGTCCCCTGTGCGGGACCAAAAATCTCTTTATGTATGTCGTACGCTACGACTATCTATTACTCCAGTGGAAATGCACTACTGAAAGCTAAACATCAAAATCATGGGAGCTCATGATTATTGTTAATTTTGATGTAGTTGATGCCATCGACAACCTATACTCGATACCACCACTGCTTGCTAATGCAAATGCTATGAGACAGGATGTCAAATGTTACAACAGTGCTTCTATCAGTGATATTTTGTGGTACATAAAAGAGCGCGGATTAAGAGTTTCGACAGTTTGCACCAAACCCTTAGAGAGAAATCTCTTTTCATATTTTGATGCCGAAGGAAGACGTTATTGTCTTGTGTATAAAATGGGATTAAATTTTGATCGTTTTTGTTTTTTTTTTAAGTTAAAAAAATAGAAAAGATATTACATCCACTCGTATAAGAGCATGGAGTTGAGGAAGACTATCAAATATCTCGAATCATGCCCTATTATTGCTAGGATGATTTCTTATGCATCATTTTTTATATGAAACATGTATCTTTAATTTTTCTACAGTTACGAGGTTATTATTAAATAACAATGTATGTGTAACGCCCGTAAAATCTATAAATCCATAAAGTTATAACATGTACGCAACTTTCAACTTATTAAAATTTTATTTTTAAAACATATTGTCAAACCCAACCCCCCACCCAACCACACCATCCCACGTAGATTTTTTTTTTCAAATTTTTGCGTTACCCACGCTGCTGGGGGTGGGGATCCGGGGGTTGGATGGGGAAGGTGTTATTGTATTCTTTTTTTACTGTTTTTCATTGTTTGATTCTCATTGATTGTCATTAAACCTATAACTAGAAGACTCAAATTGTTATTATTAAATCAAAACCTTGTTATCATTGTTTATTGTGATTTGGGATGTTTTTAATTTTTTTTATCGTTGTTTAGTTATTTGGGCGATGCATTTAATTTGAAGCGTAGCCCAACAATGTGACTGGATAAAAAATTATCAACATTGAGATATGTTGTCTTTTTTTTCACTATTCTATGGACGATGATATTTGTTTTTTTTATTGTTTTAATTCCTTTTAGCAGGTAAACTAATGGCCGATTAGCAAATGAACTAAACAAGAATTTTTCGATAAAAATTTCACAATTTCAAATGTTGAATGATTTTTTGTCCCTTGTGCTGGACCAAAAGTCTCTTTATGTATGTCTGTACGTTGGGAATGTTACTTCAGTGGAAATGCACTACCGAAAGCTTAACATCGAAATCATGGGAGCTCAGGATTATTGTTTTGATGTGGTAGATGACATTGACAACCTATACTCGGTACCGCGCTGCTTGCTAATGCAGATGCTACGAAAGAGAATATGTTACAACGGTGCTTCTACCAAGGATATTTTGTGGTACATAAAAGAGCACGCGTAAGAGCTTCGACAGTTTGCACCAACCCCTTGGAGAGAAATCTATTTGCAAATTTTGATGCCAAAGGTAAGACGTCATTGTCTTGTGTATAAAATGGAAATAAATTTTGATCGTTTCTATTTTTATGTTAAAAAAATATAATTAGAGAATGTTTTCTCCATCAGATGAGGATAATGCACCATGTCCTCAATGTGGTAAACACTTTATGACTTGAACTATTAGAACTCTGACTAATTTTGTGGGAGACAGATATAAACCACTGTATTTTCATAACAAACCATTAGTTACTCGTGACTTAAAATTTATTAATCATGAATTACTTGCCATCATAACATTGATGCCTTTAATCCCATAAACCCTAATCATGGGCCAAAAGTCTGTGTCCCCGATATCACTTAGTTATTTGTGTAATTTGTTTTATCCGCCGCAACATTAGAAATATTAGCTGCAACATAGCAAATGCATTAAAAGCAATGGGCTACTTGAGTTCAGTTCTAATATTTTCTTCTGGAAACGTAAAATTATTTTCATCGAAGCGGAAAAGATTTTAAATGATGACGGAGTGACATTTATCGACGTGTCTCTAGGTATTCATCAATAATGATTTGTGTAATTATAATATAATAATGAATAATTATTATTATTTTTAATTTATATGGCAGTCCTCCAGCTGCTAAGGTGTCCCAATTCCAACATGTTGCTGTAGAAGATTTTTTAAAATATAGTTGGATTACTTGTCATCATAACATTGATGTCTTTAATCCCCAAAACCCTAATCATGGGCTAGAAGTATG
Source organism: Henckelia pumila (assembly GCF_033568475.1). Classification (NCBI taxonomy): domain Eukaryota; kingdom Viridiplantae; phylum Streptophyta; class Magnoliopsida; order Lamiales; family Gesneriaceae; genus Henckelia; species Henckelia pumila. Next base: position 157,426,719 of record NC_133123.1, on the reverse strand, counting down.
TGTCCCCCGATATCATCAAGTTATTGTTGTAACTTGTGTTATCCGTCCAACATGATCATGCAACATAGAATTTATTAAAAGCAATGGACTATTTGAGTAAAGCTCTAATATTTTGCTTGTGGAAACGTAAAATTATTTTTATCAAAGCGGAAAAGAATTTTAAATGATGACGGAGTGACATTTATCGACGTGTCTCTAGGTATTCATCAATAATGATTTGTATAATTATAATATTATAATAAATAATATTTATTTTGTTGTTTATTTATATGACAGTCCTCCGGCTGTTAAGGTGCCCCAATTCCAACATGTTTCTGTAGATGATTTTTGAGAATATAGCTCGATTACTTGCAATCATATCAAAGATGTCTTTAAACCCCAAAATCCGAATCATGGGCCAGAAGTCAGTGTCCCCCGATATCACCAAGTTATTTGTGTTATTCGCCGCAACATGAGATACATTAGCTGCAACATAGAGAATGCATTAAAAGCAATGAACTACTTGAGTAAAGTTCTAATATTTGCTTGTGGAAATGTAAAATTATTTTCATCGAAGCAGAAAAAAAATTTTAAATGATGACGGAGTGACATTTATTGACGTGCCTCCAGATATTTATCAATAATAATTTGTGTAATTATAATATATTAATAAATAATAATTTTTTTTTTTATTTATATGGCAGTCCTCCGACTGCTAAGGTGGCCCAATTCCAACATGTTGCTGCAGATGATTTTTGAAAATATAGTTGGATTACTTGCCATCATAACTTTGATGTCTTTAATCCCCGAAACCCTAATCATGGTTCAGAACTCTGTGTCCTCCGACATCACCAAGTTATTTGTGTAACTTGTGTTATCCGTCACAACATAAACAACATTAGCTGCAACATAGTGAATGCATTAAAAGCAATGGACTACTTGAGTAAAGTTCTAATGTTTACTTGTGAAAACGTAAAATTATTTTTATCTAAGCGGAAAAGAATTTTAAATGATGACGGACTGACATTTATCGACGTGCCTCCATGTATTCATCAGTAATGATTTGTTTAATTATAATATTATAATAAATAATATTTATTTTTTTTATTTATATGACAGTCCTCCGGCTGTTAAGGTGGCCCAATTCCAACATGTTGCTGTCGAAGATTTTTGAGAATATGGCTGGATTACTTGTCATCATAACTAGGGCTGGGTACGGTACGGTATACCGTACCAAACCATGGTACCGTATATCGTACCGGTATGAAGAATTTCATACTGGTACCATACCGAATTTTCGGTATGGAAAATTTTTATACCGGATAGCTTACCGGCAATAAAAAAAAATTCGGTATACCGAAATTTTTGGTATACCAAAAAAAAACTCGGTATAATTTTTTCGGTATACCGAGTTTTTTTTCGGTGTACCGTGAAAAATAAAAAAAAAAAAAAATTCGGTATATCCGGTATACCAAAATTTTTTTTATATACCGATACGGATACCAAAAATTTCGGTACGGTATACCGATTTTTCGGTATATTCGGTAAATTTTTCGGTACGATATGACGGTATTTTCGGCATTTCGGTATTTTTCCCCAGCCCTAATCATAACATTGATGTCTTTAATCCAAAAAACCCTAATCATGGACAATAGTTTGTGTCCCCGATATCACTAAGTTATTTTTGTAAATTTTTTTATCCGCCGCAACATGAGAAATAATAGTTGCAACATATCGAATGAATTAAAAACAATGGGCTACTTGAGTAAAGTTCTAATATTTTCTTGTGGAAACGTAAAATTATTTTCATCGAAGCGAAATTTTTTTTAAATGATAACAGAGTGACAGGTATTCATCAATAATGATTAGTGTAATTATAATATAATAATAAATATTAATTATTTTGTTGTTGATTTATATGGCAGTCCTCCGGCTTCTAAGGTGGCCCAATTCCAACATGTTGATTCAAAAGATTTTTTAGAATATTGCTGGATTACTTGCCATCATAAAATTGATGCATTTAAACCCCAAAACCCTAATCATGGGCCAGAAGTCTGTATACCCCGATATCACCAAATTATTTATGTAAGTTGTGTTATCCGCCGCAACATGAGAAACATTAGTTGCAACATAGCGAATGCATTAAAAGCAATGGACTACTTGAGTAAAGTTCCAATATTTGGTTGTGGAAACGTAAAAATATTTTCCTCTAAGCGAAAAATAATTTTAAATGATGACGAAGTGACATTTATCGACGTGTCTCCTGCTATTCATCAATAAAGATTTTTCTAATTATAATATAATAATAAATAATAATAATTTTGTTGTTGATTTATATGGCAGTCCTCCGGCTGTTAACGTGGCCCAATTCCAACATTTTGTTGTACATGATTTTTGAGAATATAGCTGGATTACTTGCCATCATAATATTGATGCCAAAAATCCCATAAACCCTAATCATGGGCCATAAATCTATTTCCGCGATATAACTAAATTATTTTTGTAAGTTGTTTTATCCATCGCAACATGAGAAATATTAGCTGCAACATAGCGAATGCATTAAAAGCAATGGACTACTTGAGTACAGTTCTAATATTTTTTTTTGGAAACGTAAAATTATTTTCATCGAAGCGAAAAAGAATTTTAAATGATGACGGAGTGACATTTATCGACGTGTCTCTAGGTATTCATCAATAATTATTTGTGTAATTATAATAAAATAATAAATAATTATTATTTTGTTTTGATTTATATGGCAGTCTTTCAGCTGCTAAGGTGACACAATTCCAGCATGTTGCTGCAGAAGATTTTTGAAAAATATAGTTGGACTACTTTCCATCATAACATTGATGCCTTTAATCCCCAAAACCCTAATCATGGGCCAGAAGTCTGTGTCCCCCAATATCACCAAGTTATTTGTGTAATTTGTGTTATCCGCCCAACATGATCAACATTAGCTGCAACATAGCTAATGTATTAAAAGAAATGGACTACTTGAGTAAGGTTCTATTATTTGTTCGTGGAAACGTAAAATTATTTTTATCGAAGCAGAAAAGAATTTTAAATGATGACGGAGTGACATTTATCGACGTGTCTCTAGGTATTCATCAATAATTATTTGTGTAATTATAATATAATAATAAATAATTATTATTTTGTTTTGATTTATATGACAGTCTTTCAGCAACTAAGGTGACACAATTCCAGCATGTTGCTGCAGAAGATTTTTGAAAAATATAGTTGGATTACTTGCATCATATCATTGATGCCTTTAATCCCCAAAACCCTAATCATGGGCCAGAAGTCTGTGTCCCCCGATATCACCAAGTTATTTGTGTAACTTGTGTTATCCGCCCAACATGATCAACATTAACTGCAACATAGCTAATGTATTAAAAGAAATGGACTACTTGAGTAAGGTTCTAATATTTGTTTGTGGAAACGTAAAATTATTTTTATCGAAGCAGAAAAGAATTTTAAATGATGACAGAGTGACATTTATCGAAGTGCCTCCAGGTATTCATCAATAATGATTTGTGCAATTATAATATAATAATAAATAATTATTATTTTTTTGTTGATTTATATGGCAGTCCTCAGTGTAACGCCCAGAATTAGTTAATTTTGATTCGAGAATATTTAATTTGGGAATATTTGGAGTTTTGATTTAAATTCTAATATTCTTAAATTATTTAGGATTGAAATTGAATGAATTAAGAAATTGAGGACTGAATTGCAATTATTGCATAGTTGAGGGGCTAAAGTGAAAATTCCATTACACTTATCAGAATTTGGTTGAAGATTCAGCATGTACACGTGTGGTTCATCACTTCTTCATCAAATTATTCAGAAAACAAGAAAGGAAACCGAGAGCAAATATTTTCATATTTCAATCTTCATCTTCAAATTCACATATCTTGAGCTACGGACATCTGATTTCGATTCCGAAAGATGTTTTGGAATCCTCTCGACAAGACCTTCGATTTGATGTAAGTTTCTTCTTTGTTCATCAAGGTTGGAGAAGTCGAATTTGACTGATATCAGATGTTGATATGAAGTGTTGTTGTTAAGCTTCTATCTTTTGTGTTCTTGAGATTGGATTGAAGATTGATTGTTATATCTTGTTCTTATGATCTCCATCTATGATTCGATTGTTTTATCTGCTGTTATCTTGAAGATTATGTTGGTTTTGAATCGTATATAGCTGTTATTGGTATTGAGATGTTCGGAATCGTCGAAGTTATACCGATATGCCGTCGAACTCTTGAATTGAAGTGATTTGCTATTGTTCTTGGATTTTGAAGTTGTTGAACTATTAGTTGATGATTCCTTGATTGTTATGCTATCATTTCAGTGTTTGAACAGGGCATATCAACTCAAGAACGTCAACTCCGAAACCGATAAACGATAGAACAAGGTTGGTAGAGTTTCCTTTGAAGTTCTTGTTGAAGGTTGGGTTGATGTTGAGCAGATTTTGAGATGAGTTTTTGGTAATTGATCTTGTACAGATTTTGACAAGTTCGAAGACATCCTAAACACCATATTTGAAAGATAAAAGTGGACTATTATTTGATTGGGAATACAACTCGAGATGGTTTGTATCGAGTTTCCCCTAAATCACATACTTGTTTGATTATTTGCTCTTATGTGTTTTACTATGAGCTATTGAATAAGTGTTGATATAATGAATGCCTTGATGATGATATATATATTGCATTCATCTTGAAGACTTATTCCTTGATTTTGAAATGAACGGAAACGTTCGAATAGACGATTTGAGGAATTGTATATGTATGGTCTGGATGTTTGTTTTAGCCTAGCGTCTGATTTGCATATATGATTGCTTCGAAGTCTAGAGAAGAAAGATAAGTAACCCCACCTCGATCGGGAGAGTCGGTGGATCAGTTATGATATCTACTTCTCGGGATCCCAACTGATGAATGATGAGACGAGCCTTGTTTAAAAACATGCATTGTATTTACTTTTATATCATGATCTTGATATACGTTGTTATGCATGTTTAGTCGCTTTTACTGGGAAATATATTTCTCACCGGAGTTATCCGGCTATTGTTTTGTTGTATGTGTCATTTCAATAGGAGGGAGTGGAACCGGGCAAAGGCATACTTGAAGAACAAGGGAATGAGATGAACATAACGCGATGATCCGAGTTAGATGAGTTGAGTGAGCTGTCATGATGTAGAGTTGAATTCTAAACATGAGCATGTTTTAGATACTTGTACCAAGACTTTTAGATGATCTTGTTGTTGTCTTGTTGATGTTTATAGGATTTGATATTTGATGTAACTCTTTGAGACAACATGATGTATCTTGTTCTTGTTGATATGGCAATGCTTCTTGCATGTTTATGATTATGTTTTAAGGCCTTGTAATGGTTTATTCCTATCAATTATAGCATGTTAGAATGCATGTTAGATGTTGCTATGGATTAGATCCTGTATGAGACCTTGTAGGAGATGATCTTGAATGGAAATGCATGAGGAACTCGTTTTTGACAGCAAAAGAATTCTTCTGTTCTGCTTCTGATGAGCTCGCTCGATCGGTGATTTATCACGGATCGAGCGAGGCCATGTTGCCTGGAAAGAAACTTGAAGAATTGTGGCTCGCTCGATCGATGATATTTTGCGGATCGAGCGAGGCCACCAATTTTTGGAACCGAGAGTTTGAGCAAATGTGCTCGCTCGATCGGTAACTTTTTACCGATCGAGCGAGGTGCTTTGTTCTTTAAATTTTTTTTTTATTCTTTTGTTTAGACATTGATTGTTGTCTATTATTGTTGATTAATTGATTATGAGAGATTAGAACTCGGGTCGTCACAACAGGTGGTATCAGAGCAAAACAATTCTGGACTTAGATAGACAGGGAGTGGGGTAGATCGAGTCTTCTGCCTTACTTATTTATTTTTTTTATCATGCTATGATTTAATTACGTGATTGAATTACATGTTTTAAATGCTAGCATGATTTACTTTCAAGTATTTTATTACAAGATGTTGTATTTATTTTAATTGAAAGTATGATTACGATGATTAAAGATGCATGCCTACTGGAATATCTGAACTGATTAGAGGCATGGATTCTGATGATTTATGTTATGCTACCTGATTATCTGAATTGATTGGAAGCATGTCTTGTTGAGTACTTCGATTATTTATTTAAAGATTGAATCAGAACCGAGTCTTGATCAGAGGTAAGATGATCAGAGGAGGACTGAAATAATTTGATGATTTGGTATCCTAACCATTTTGATAATCAGATATGTCTCGAAGACCAGGACGACCTCCTCTGAGACCTCATGTTCCTATTTCTCTACCAGAACAGACAGTTCATACTCCACCGACAGTGGTAACACCGATAGTGCCTACAGTTGCAGTCCCGAGTAATGAACAGGGAAGTACATCTCGAGACATGACTGATATGACTGCAACTCCAATGGAAACATTGTTGAAACGTTTTCAATCCTACAAGCCGCCAACCCTGAAAGGTACTGAGAATGCAGTTGAATGTGAAGGATGGCTTGATGACATGGAGATGTTATTCGATTCACTAGACTACGGTGATGAGCGAAGAGTCAGACTTGTTGGTCATCAGTTGCATGAGGTTGCTAAAAGCTGGTGGTTCACAACAAAGAAATCTCTGGAGCGTCGAGGAACTATTCTGACCTGGAATGTCTTCAAGACTGAATTCTATCAACGTTTCTTTCCGGTATCTTATCGAAAAGACAAGGGTGCCGAATTTGCTAATCTGAAGCAGGGAAACTTGAATATTGAAGATTACGTTGCAAAATTCACTACATTGCTAAGATTTGCTCCACATGTTGCAGACAGTGACGAGGCTATGGCTGACAGTTCATGAATGGACTGAATCCTGATGTTTTTACACTGGTGAACACAAGGCGACCGAATAATTTTGCTGATGCCTTGAACAGTGCCAAGGGAGCAGAAGCTGGCTTGATACAGCAGCGAGGAGCTTCGTATATTTCACAGCCTCCGAGACAGTCACAACCTTCAGTTTCAACTCAGCAACAGTCGTCTCGATTTGACAGTGGTGGCAGTAGCAGTGGCAGGAAGGGATATTTGCAAGCTAGAGGAAAACAATTTAAGAAATCTGGAAGCAATTCTTCAAGTTCCAGTGGTACGAAACAGAAGTCTGGGGTATTCTGTAACACTTGTGGTGGAGGACATCCAACTGATCAGTGTCGAAGTGTATCTGGGAGATGCCATATATGCCATCAGACTGGCCATTTTGTGAGAGTATGTCCTCAGAGAGGTGCTGGATAGGCACGAGGTGCAGAGTCATCACGATCAGTGGCTCAACCCTCGAGGCAAGCCTCCTATGTCTATTCCTTTCAACCATCACCACCTCAGCAACAGTCGAGGCCAGGAGGAAGTCAGGTAGGCAGTCAGCCACAGAGACAGCAGGCTTATGTCTATGCATTGACGGAGGAGCAGGCACAGGGAGCACCAGATGACGTGATAGCAGGTAACTGTTTTCTTTATGGTTACCCTGCATATGTATTGATAGATACAGGTGCATCCCATACGTTTATATCTGCCAAATTTGTTGCATTGCATGCTTTGCCTGTTGAAACATTACCTGTTGTAGTATCTGTTTCTTCTCCTTTGGGGAGGGGTCTTATATCGATTCAGATAGTTAAGAATTGTTTAATACAGTATAAGGGTAATGAAATTGAGATAGATTGCTTCGTACTTGGTATGTCTGATTTCGACTGTATTATTGGGATTGATATGCTGAACAAGTACAGAGCTACCGTAGACTGTTTCCAGAAGATAGTGAAATTCAGACCTGAAATGGCTGGAGAATGGAAATTCTATGGTAAGGGTTCACGTGCCAAGATTCCTCTTATTTCTGTATTATCTATGATCCAACTTTTGCAGAAAGGAGCAGAGGGATTTCTTGTTTATGCAGTTGATGTGTTGAAAACTAGCCCGAACCTGGCTGATTTGCCAGTGGTTAGTGAATTTGCGGACATTTTTCCTGATGAGATTCCAGGATTACCTCCGTATCGAGAGATTGATTTCAGCATAGAACTGATGCCAGGAACTGCACCGATTTCGAAAGCACCTTATCGAATGGCACCAGTTGAACTGAAAGAATTGAAGGAACAGTTAGAAGATTTACTGGCCAAGGGATACATTCGACCCAGTGTTTCTCCTTGGGGAGCTCCAGTACTATTTGTTAAAAAGAAGGACGGTTCAATGAGACTGTGTATTGACTACCGGCAACTGAACAAGGCAACGGTAAAGAACAAATACCCTTTGCCTCGTATTGATGATTTATTTGATCAGTTGCAGGGTTCTTCTGTGTATTCCAAGATCGATCTGAGATCTGGATACCATCAGCTGAGATTTAGGGATTCTGATATTCCTAAGACTGCGTTCAGAACCAGGTATGGCCATTATGAGTTTATAGTTATGTCGTTTGGTTTGACAAATGCTCCAGCTGTGTTTATGGCTTTGATGAACCGTGTGTTTCAGAAGTATCTCGATGATTTTGTGATTATCTTTATTGATGATATTCTGATATATTAAAAGAATTTGATTGATCATTCTGAACATCTGAGAACAGTATTGAAGACTTTAAGAGCCGAGAAACTGTATGCTAAACTGTCGAAATGTGAGTTTTGGCTGAAACAGGTTGTCTTTCTTGGACATATCATATCTGGAAATGGTATTTCTGTTGATCCAAGTAAAGTCGAGGCAGTGATTAATTGGTCGAGACCGACATCTGTTCCTGAGATTCGTAGTTTTATGGGTTTGGCTGGGTATTATCGTCGATTTATTAAAGATTTTTCCAGTATTGCGAAGCCAATTACTCAGTTGACTCAGAAGAATACTCCATTTGTCTGGTCTGATGCTTGTGAATCCAGTTTTTTGGAGTTGAAGAAACGATTGACCAGTGCACCGGTCTTGACGATTCCTTCAGGTACTGGTGGTTTCACTGTTTATTGTGATGCATCTCATCGAGGTTTAGGTTGTGTGTTAATGCAGCGAGGTCATGTGATTGCTTATGCCTCGAGACAATTGAAGTCTCATGAGACCAGATATCCGATTCATGATCTTGAATTGGCCGCCATTGTATTTGCTTTGAAGATTTGGCGACATTATCTGTACGGGGAACAGTTTGAGATCTATTCTGATCACAAGAGTCTGAAATATCTGTTTTCACAGTCAGAACTGAATATGAGACAGTGACGATGGCTTGATTTGCTGAAAGATTTTGACTGCGAGATTAAATATTATCCAGAAAAATCGAATGCAGCAGCTGATGCATTGAGTCGAAAGGTATGTTCTTTATCCTTATCGACGATTGATGTATCGAATTTGATTGAAAATTGCTGTTTATCTGGATTAGTATTTGATACAAATTATCAGCCATTACGAATCTATCAAATGCAAATTGAACCAGCTTTATTGGTAAGAATTCGAGATGCTCAGAAACTTGATCAGAATGTGCAGAACTCGATTGAGAAAGTTCGATCAGGTCATATATCTGAATATCAGGTTCAAGATGATTTTCTATACGTTCACAATCGCCTTGTAGTGCCTGATATTTCTGATGTACGTCAACAACTGCTGAAAGAGGCGCATTGTAGTCGTTACAGTATTCATCCTGGTGGTAGGAAGATGTACAATGATCTGAAGACTCATTATTGGTGGAAGCAAATGAAGACTGATATCACTGATTTTGTAGCTCGATGTTTGAATTGCCAACAGGTGAAGGCTGAGAGGAAGAGACCGCCTGGTTTGTTACAGAGTTTGTCTGTACCTGAATGGAAATGGGATCATATTTCCATGGACTTTGTGACTAGATTACCTCGATCTTCTAGAGGTTGTGATGCTATCTGGGTGATTATTGACAGATTGACGAAATCAACGTGTTTTATTCCATATCGTATGACGTATAGACACGATCAGATGGCAGAGATTTATTTCCGTGAAGTTGTCAGATTGCATGGAGTGCCGAAATCTATTGTATCAGATCGTGATCCTCGATTTACATCACATTTTTGGCACAGCTTACAGAGCGCTTTAGGTACTCAGTTACACTTGAGCACAGCTTATCATCCACAGACTGACGGACAGTCTGAGCGTACTATTCAGACATTGGAGGACATGTTGAGAGCTGTAGTGCTTGATTTTGGCACTAGTTGGCAAGAATCACTACCTCTTTGTGAATTCTCGTACAACAACAGCTATCAATCGAGTATAGGAATGGCTCCTTTTGAAGCTTTATACGGAAGAAAATGTCGATCTCCTTTGTATTGGGATGATATTTCTGAAGTACCTGATACTGGTCCTGATATGATACGTGATATGAATGACCAGGTGAAGCTTATTCAGAAACGAATGAAGACAGCTCAAGATAGACAGACAAAATATGCCAACATTCAACGTCGACCATTATCTTTTGAACAGGGGGATCGTGTATTTTTGAAGATTTCTCCGTTCAGAGGCACAGTCAGATTTGGCAAGCGAAGGAAATTGTCTCCACGCTACATTGGTCCTTATGAAATTCTGGAGAAAATAGGCAATCTCGCCTATCGATTAGCTCTTCCTCCATCGTTATCTGGAATACATGATGTCTTTCATGTATCGATGCTTCGTAAATATCTTTCTGATGAATCTCATGTGCTTCAATCTGATGAGGCTGAACTCGACGAGACTTTGAGTTATTTTGAAAAGCCAATTCAGATTCTTGATCGAAAAGAGAAGCAACTACGAACGAAGACTATTCCACTTGTGAAAGTCCAGTGGAGTCGTCATGGTATTGAAGAAGCGACTTGGGAGACTGAATCTGATATGAAGCAAAGATTTCCTGAGATTTTTCATTGATGTGAGTTTTCTTTAGTTTTCTGTTATCTGATATTTGATATATGATCTGTTGAGATTCCTTCAGATTTCGAGGACGAAATCGTGTCTTAGTGGGGGAGAATTGTAACGCCCAGAATTAGTTAATTTTGATCCGAGAATATTTAATTTGGGAATATTTGGAATTTTGATTTAAATTCTAATATTCTTAAATTATTTAGGATTGAAATTGAATGAATTAAGAAATTGAGGACTGAATTGCAATTATTGCATAGTTGAGGGGCTAAAGTGCAAATTCTATTACACTTATCAGAATTTGGTTGAAGATTCAGCATGTACACGTGTGGTTCATCACTTCTTCATCAAATTATTCAGAAAACAAGAAAGGAAACCGAGAGCAAATATTTTCATATTTCAATCTTCATCTTCAAATTCACATATCTTGAGCTACGGACATCTGATTTCGATTCCGAAAGATGTTTTGGAATCCTCTCGACAAGACCTTCGATTTGATGTAAGTTTCTTATTTGTTCATCAAGGTTGGAGAAGTCGAATTTGACTGATATCAGATGTTGATATGAAGTGTTGTTGTTAAGCTTCTATCTTTTGTGTTCTTGAGATTGGATTGAAGATTGATTGTTCTATCTTGTTCTTATGATCTCCAGCTATGATTCGATTGTTTTATCTGCTGTTATCTTGAAGATTATGTTGGTTTTGAATCGTATATAGCTGTTATTGGTATTGAGATGTTCGGAATCGTCGAAGTTATACCGATATGCCGTCGAACTCTTGAATTGAAGTGATTTGCTATTGTTCTTGGATTTTGAAGTTGTTGAACTATTAGCTGATGATTCCTTGATTGTTATGCTATCATTTCAGTGTTTGAACAGGGCATATCAACTCAAGAACGTCAACTCCGAAACCGATAAACGATAGAACAAGGTTGGTAGAGTTTCCTTTGAAGTTCTTGTTGAAGGTTGGGTTGATGTTGAGCAGATTTTGAGATGAGTTTTTGGTAATTGATCTTGTACAGATTTTGACAAGTTCGAACAAATCCTAAACACCATATTTGAAAGGTAAAAGTGGACTATTATTTGATTGGGAATACAACTCGAGATGGTTTGTATCGAGTTTCCCCTAAATCACATACTTGTTTGATTATTTGCTCTTATGTGTTTTACTATGAGCTATTGAATAAGTGTTGATATAATGAATGCCTTGATGATGATATATATGTTGCATTCATCTTGAAGACTTATTCCTTGATTTTGAAATGAACGGAAACGTTCGAATAGACGATTTGAGGAATTGTATATGTATGGCCTGGGTTTTTGTTTTAGCCTAGCGTCTGATTTGCATATATGATTGCTTCGAAGTCTAGAGAAGAAAGATAAGTACCCCACCTCGATCGGGAGAGTCGGTGGATCAGTTATGATATCTACTTCTTGGGATCCCAACTGATGAATGATGAGACGAGCCTTGTTTAAAAACATGCATTGTATTTACTTTTATATCATGATCTTGATATACGTTGTTATGCATGTTTAGTCGCTTTTACTGGGAAATCTATTTCTCACCGGAGTTATCCGGCTATTGTTTTGTTGTATGTGTCATTGCAATAGGAGGGAGTGGAACCGGGCAAAGGCGTACTTGAAGAACAAGGGAATGAGATGAACATAACGTGATGATCCGAGTTAGATGAGTGGAGTGAGTTGTCATGATGTAGAGTTGAATTCTAAACATGAGCATGTTTTAGATACTTGTACCAAGACTTGTAGATGATCTAGTTGTTGTCTTGTTGATGTTTATAGGATTTGATATTTGATGTAACTCTTTGAGACAACATGATGTATCTTGTTCTTGTTGATATGGCAATGCTTCTTGCATGTTTATGATTATGTTTTAAGGCCTTGTAATGGTTTATTCCTATCAATTATAGCATGTTAGAATGCATGTTAGATGTTGCTATGGATTAGATCATGTATGAGACCTTGTAGGAGATGATCTTGAATGGAAATGCATGAGGAACTCGTTTTTGACAGCAAAAGAATTCTTCTGTTCTGCTTCTGGAGATGAGCTCGCTCGATCGGTGATTTATCACGGATCGAGCGAGGCCATGTTGCCTAGACAGAAACTTGAAGAATTGTGGCTCGCTCGATCGGTGATATTTTGCGGATCGAGCGAGGCCACCAATTTTTGGAACCGAGAGTTTGAGCAAATGTGCTCGCTCGATCGGTAACTTTTTACCGATCGAGCGAGGTGCTTTGTTCTTTAAAAAAAAAAAAATTTTATTCTTTTGTTTAGACATTGATTGTTGTCTATTATTGTTGATTAATTGATCATGAGAGATTAGAACTCGGGTCGTCACACTCAGGCTGCTAAGGTGGCCCAATTCGAACATGTCGCTGCACAAGATTTTTGAGAATATAGCTGGATTACTTGCAATCATAACATTGATATCTTTAAACCCAAAAATCCTAATCATGGGCCAGAAGTCTTTGTCCCCCGATATCACCAAGTTATTTGTGTTATCCGCCGCAACATGAGAAACATTAGCTGCAACATAGCGAATGCATTAAAAACAATGGACTACTTGAGTAAAGTTCTATTATTTTCTTGTGAAAACGTAAAATTATTTTCATCAAAGCAGAAAAAAAAAATTTAAATGATGACGGAGTGATATTTATCGACGTGCCTCCTGATATTCATCAATAATAATTTGTAAATTATAATATAATAATTAATAATTATTATTTTTTTGTTGATTTATAATACATTATTCGACTGCTAAGGTGGCCCAATTCCAACATGTTGTTGCAGAAGATTTTTTAAAATATAGACGGATTACTTGCCATCATAACTTTGATATATTTAATCCCCGAAACCCTAGGCTAATCATGGTTCAGAAGTATGTGTCCTCCGATATCACCAAGTTATTTGTGTAACTTGTGTTATCTGTCACAACATGAACAACATTAGCTGCAACTTAGCAAATACATTAAAAGCAATGGACTACTTGAGTAAAGTTCTAATATTTTCTTGTGGAAACGTTGAATTATTTTCATCTAAACGAAAAAGAATTTTAAATGACGACAGAGTGACATTTATCTACATGTATCCAAGTATTCATCAATAATGATTTGTCTAATTATAATACAATAATAAATAATAATTATTTTGTTGTTGATTTATATGACAGTTCTCCGGCCGTTAAGGTGGCCAAATTCAAACATGTTGCTGTAGAAGAATTTTGAAAATATAGGTGGATTACTTGCTATCATAACATTAATGTCTTTAATCTCCAAAACCCTAATCATGGACAGAATTTTGTGTCCCTCGACATCACTAAGTTATTTGTGTAAGTTGTTTTATCCCCCGCAACATGAGAAATATTAGCTACAACATAGCGAATGCATTAAAAATAATGGACTACTTGAGTAAAGTTCTAATATTTTCTTGTGAAAACGTAAAATTATTTTCATCGAAGCGAAAAGAATTTTAAATGATAACGGAGTGATAGATATTCATCAATAATGATTAGTTTGATTATAATATAATAATAAATTTTACATGTTTTGTTGTTGATTTATATGGCAATTCTCCGGCTGGTAAGGTGACCCAATTCCAACATGTTGATTCAAAAGATTTTTTAGAATATTGTTTGATTACTTGCCATCATAAAATTGATGTCTTTAAACCCCAAAACCCTAATCATGGGCCAGAAGTCTGTGTACCACGATATCACAAATTTATTTGTGTAAGTTGTGTTATCGGTCGCAACATGAGAAACATTAGCTGCAACATAGAGAATGCATTAAAAGCAATGGACTGCTTGAGTAAAATTCTAATATTTGTTCGTGGAAACTTAAAATTATTTTCATCGAAGCAGAAAAATTTTTAAATGATGACGAAGTGACATTTATCGACGTGCCTCCAGATATTCATCAATAATAATTTGTGTAGTTATAATATAATAATAAATAATAATAATTTTTTTGTTGATTTATATAGAAGTCCTCCGAGTGTTAAGGTGGCCCAATTCCAACATATTGATGCAGAAGAATTTTGAAAATATAGTTGGTTTACTTGTCATCATAACTTTGATGTCTTTAATCCCCGAAACCTTAATCATGATTCAGAAGTCTGCATCCTCCGATATCACCAAGTTATTTGTGTAACTTGTGTTATCCGTCATAACATGAAAAAAATTAGCTGCAACATAGCGAATGCATTAAAAGCAATGGACTACTTGTATAAAGTTCTAATATTTGCTTGTGCAAACATAAAATTATTTTCATTTAAGCGGAAAAGAATTTTAAATGATGACGTAGTGACATTTATCGACGTGCCTCCAGTTAATAATGATTTGTTTAATTATAATATAATAATAAATAATAATTATTTTGTTGTTGATTTACATGGCAGTCATCCGGCTGTTAAGGTGGCTCAATTCCAACATGTTGATGGAGATGATTTTTGAGAATATATCTGGATTACTTGTAATCATAACACTGATGTCTTTAATCCCATAAACTCTAATCATGGGCCAAAAGTCTGTGTCCCCGATATCACTAGTTATTTGTGTAAGTTGTTCTATCCGCCGCAACATTAGAAATATTAGTTGCAACATAGCAAATGCATTAAAAGCAATGGACTACTTGAGTACAGTTATAATATTTCTTGTGGAAACAAAAAATTATGTTCATCGAAGCGGAAAAAGATTTTAAATGATGATGGAGTGACATTTATCGACGTGTCTCTGGGTATTCATCAATAATAATTTGTGTAATTATAATATATTAATGAATAATTATTATTATTTTTAATTTACATGGAAGTCCTCGAGCTGCTAAGGTGTCCCAATTCCAACATGTTGCTGCAGAAGATTTTTGAAAATATAGTTGGATTACTTGCCATCAAAACATTGATGTCTTTATTCCCCAAAACCCTAATCATGGGCCAGAAGTATGTGTCCCCCGATATCATCAAGTTATTGTTGTAACTTGTGTTATCCGTCCAACATGATCAACATTAGCTCCAACATAGCAAATTTATTAAAAGCAATGGACTATTTGAGTAAAGCTATAATATTTTGCTTGTGGAAACGTAAAATTATTTTTATCAAAGCGGAAAAGAATTTTAAATAATGACGGAGTGACATTTATCGACGTGCCTCCAGGTATTCATCAATAATTATTTGTATAATTATAATATTATAATAAATAATATTTATTTTGTTGTTTATTTATATGACAGTCCTCCGGCTGTTAAGGTGGCCCAATTCCAACATGTTGTTGTAGAAGATTTTTGAGAATATAGCTCGATTACTTGCAATCATATCAAAGATGTCTTTAAACCCCAAAATCCAAATCATGGGCCAGAAGTTTGTGTCCCTCGATATCACCAAGTTATTTGTGTTATTCGCCGCACCATGAGATACATTAGCTGCAATATAGAGAATGCATTAAAAACAATGAACTACTTGAGTAAAGTTCTAATATTTGCTTGTGAAAACGTAAAATTATTTTTATCGAAGCAGAAAAAAATTTTAAATGATGACGGAGTGACATTTATCGATGTGCCTCCAGATATTTATCAATAATAATTTGTGTAATTATAATATATTAATAAATAATAATTAATTTTTTGTTGATTTATATGGTAGTCATCCAACTGCTAAGGTGACCCAATTCCAACATGTTGCTGCAGATGATTTTTGAAAATATAGTTGGATTACTTGTCATCATAATTTTGATGTCTTTAATCCCCGAAACCCTAATCATGGTTCAGAAGTCTGTGTCCTCCGATATCACTATGTTATTTGTGTAACTTGTGTTATCCGTCACAACATGAACAACATTAGCTGCAACATAGAGAATGCATTAAAAACAATGGACTACTTGAATAAAGTTCTAATATTTGCTTGTGGAAACGTAAAATTATTTTCATTTAAGCATAAAAGAATTTTAAATGATGACGGAGTTACATTTATCAACGTGCCTCCAGATATTCATCAATAATGATTTGTCTAATTATAATATAATAATAAATAATAATTATTTTGTTGTTGGTTTATATGACAGTCCTTCGACTGTTAAGGTGACCCAATTCCAACATGTTGCTATAGAAAATTTTTGAAAATATAGGTGGATTACTTGCCATCATAACTTTAATGTTTTTAATCCACAAAACCTTAATCATGGACAGAAGTTTGTGTCCCCCGATATCACTAAGTTATTTGTGTAATTTGTTTTATCCGCCGCAACATTAGAAATATTAGCTGCAACATAGAGAATGCATTAAAAACAATGGACTAATTGAGTAAAGTTCTAATATTTTCTTGTGGAAACGAAAAATTATTTTCATCGAAGCGGAAAAAGATTTTAAATGATGACGGAGTGACATTTATCGACGTGTCTCTGGGTATTCATCAATAATAATTTGTGTAATTATAATATAATAATGAATAATTATTATTATTTTTAATTTATATGGCAGTCCTCGAGCTGCTAAGGTGTCCCAATTCCAACATGTTGCTGCAGAAGATTTTTGAAAATATAGTTGGATTACTTGCCATCATAACATTGATGTCTTTAATCCCCAAAACCCTAATCATGGGCCAGAAGTATGTGTCCCCCGATATCATCAAGTTATTGTTGTAACTTGTGTTATCCGTCCAACATGATCAACATTAGCTCCAACATAGCGAATTTATTAAAAGCAATGGACTATTTGAGTAAAGCTATAATATTTTGCTTGTGGAAACATAAAATTATTTTTATCAAAGCGGAAAAGAATTTTAAATGATGACGGAGTGACATTTATCGACGTGCCTCCAGGTATTCATCAATAATTATTTGTATAATTATAATATTATAATAAATAATATTTATTTTGTTGTTTATTTATATGACAGTCCTCCGGCTGTTAAGGTGGCCCAATTCCAACATGTTGTTGTAGAAGATTTTTGAGAATATAGCTCGATTACTTGCAATCATATCAAAGATGTCTTTAAACCCCAAAATCCAAATCATGGGCCAGAAGTTTGTGTCCCTCGATATCACCAAGTTATTTGTGTTATTCGCCGCACCATGAGATACATTAGCTGCAATATAGAGAATGCATTAAAAACAATGAACTACTTGAGTAAAGTTCTAATATTTGCTTGTGAAAACGTAAAATTATTTTTATCGAAGCAGAAAAAAATTTTAAATGATGACGGAGTGACATTTATCGATGTGCCTCCAGATATTTATCAATAATAATTTGTGTAATTATAATATATTAATAAATAATAATTAATTTTTTGTTGATTTATATGGTAGTCATCCAACTGCTAAGGTGACCCAATTCCAACATGTTGCTGCAGATGATTTTTGAAAATATAGTTGGATTACTTGTCATCATAATTTTGATGTCTTTAATCCCCGAAACCCTAATCATGGTTCAGAAGTCTGTGTCCTCCGATATCACTATGTTATTTGTGTAACTTGTGTTATCCGTCACAACATGAACAACATTAGTTGCAACATAGAGAATGCATTAAAAACAATGGACTACTTGAATAAAGTTCTAATATTTGCTTGTGGAAACGTAAAATTATTTTCATTTAAGCAGAAAAGAATTTTAAATGATGACGGAGTTACATTTATCGACGTGCCTCCAGATATTCATCAATAATGATTTGTCTAATTATAATATAATAATAAATAATAATTATTTTGTTGTTGGTTTATATGACAGTCCTTCGACTGTTAAGGTGACCCAATTCCAACATGTTGCTATAGAAAATTTTTGAAAATATAGGTGGATTACTTGCCATCATATGTAACGCCCGGAATTATTTAATTTTAATCCGAGAATAGTTAATTTGGGAATATTTGGAGTTTTGATTTAAATTCTAATATTCTTAAATTGATTAGGATTGAATTTGAATGAATTGAGTAATTGAGGGCTGAATTGCCATTTTTGAACTCTTGAGGGGCTAAAGTGCAAATTGTATTTAACTTATCAGAATAGTGGAGGTTGCTCAGCATGCACGTGTACAATTTATATGACTTATCAGATTTCTCAAAGTTGAAGGAGGAAGAACCGAGAGCAGAATTTCCAAATTTGATCTTCATCTTCATTGTCACATATCTTGAGCTACGGTTGTCCGATTTCGATTCCGAAAGATGTTTTGGAATCCTCTTGACAAGACCTTCGATTTGATGTAAGTTTCTTCTTTGTTAATCAAGGTTTGATGGTTCGAAAATGACAGATATCAGCAGCTGGTATTGAATTGATGTTATGGATCTTCTATCTTTGATAATCTTGAGATTTGATTGAAGATTGAATTGTATATCTTGTTCTTATGATTTCTTAGCTGTGATTCACTCTATACACCTGCTGATATGTTGGTTTAGAGGTTGAACAATTGATATGAATGTTAGAAATGATATAGAGATTTGCGGGAATCGCCGAGTTATACCGAAATGCCGTCGAACTTTTGAATTGGAGTGATTTGCTATCATTCTTCAAATTAGAAGTGGATGAGCTCTTAGCTGATGATTCTTTGCTTGTTATGTTGTTGTTTCGGTGCTTGAACAGGACATTTCAATGATTAATCTCAACTTCGAAACCGATAGACGTTAGCACAAGGTTGGTAGAGTTTCCTTTGGCATTCTTGTTGAAGTTTTGGGTTGATCTTGAGCAGATTTTGAGTTATGCTTGGTGTGTGATCTTGTACAGATTTTGACAAGTTTGAAGACCTTCTAGACATCACATTTGAAAGGTAAAAGTGGACTACAATTTGATTGGGATTACAACTCGAGATGGTTTGTATCGAGTTCCCTCAATTCACATACTTGTTTGTTTAAGTGCTCTTATGTGCTTTCTTTTGATTACTTGAATAAGTTCTTGATATAATGAATGCCCTGATTATGTTATATGTTGCATTCATCTTGAAGACTTATTCTTTGATTTTGAAATGAACGGAAACGTTCGAATAGACGATTTGAGGAATTGTATATGTATGGCCTGGGTGGTTGTTTTAGCCTAGCGTCTGATTTGCATATATGATTGCTTCAAAGTCTAGAGAAGAAAGATAAGTAACCCCACCTCGATCGGGAGAGTCGGTGGATTAGTTATGATATCCACTTCTCGAGATCCCAATTGACGAATAACGAAATGAACCTTGTTTTGAAAACATGCATTGTACTTACTTTTATATCATGATCTTGATATATGTTGTTATGCATGTTTAGTTGCTTTTACTGGGAAATCTATTTCTCACCGGAGTTATCCGGCTATTGTCTTGTTGTATGTGTCATCGCAATAGGAGGGAGTGGAACCGGGCAAAGGAGTACATGAAGAACAAGGAATGAGATGAACATAGCGTGATGATTCGAGTTTAGATGATTATGAGCTGTCTTGTAGTGAAATGGAGTCTTAAACATGATTATGGTTTAGATATTTGTACCAAGACTTGATTATGATGATGTTGTAGCCTTGTTTGTTGTAGTTGGGATTGAATAGATATATAAATCCTTAAATCAATATGATGTATCTTGAACTTGAATTGTATATAGCTTCTTGTGTATCTTGATGCATCTTGGTTATGTTTTAAGGCCTTGGAGTGATCTAATTGTATTCCTTGTATAGCATGATAGATGTTGCTATTGATTATACCATGTCTATACCTTGGTAGGAGATGATCTTGAATCAAAGGGATGCATGAACTCAATTTTTGAACAGCAGCAGAGTGCAGCCAAATTTCTGGCCGATTGGCCTGCGCACGGGCGAGCTACTGCTCGCGCGCGCGCGGGCCAAGCCAGGGGCCTCGGTCCCATTGGCTTGCGCGCGCGCGAGGGGTGATGCCCGCGCGTGCGCAGGGCAATTTATTCGAAATTTTTTTTTTATTCTTTTATTTAGACTTTGATTATTGTCTAACATGGTTTAATAATGATTAATGAGATTAATGAGAAATTAGAACTCGGGTCATCACAACAGGTGGTATCAGAGCAAGAACATTCTGGACTTAGATAGACAGTGAGTGGGGTAGATCGAGTCTTCTGCCTTACTTATTTATGTTTTTTTTATCATGCTATGATTTAATTACGTGATTGAATTACATGGTTTAAATTCTAGCATGATTTACTTTCAAGTATTTTATTACAAGATGTTGTATTTATTTTATTTGAAAGTATGATTACGATGATTAAAGATGCATGCTTATTGGAATATCTGAACTGATAGAGGCATGTATCCTGATGAATTATGACATGCTACCTGATTATCTGAATTGATTGGAAGCATGTTTTATTTGAAGAGTATGATTATTTATTTAAGATTGAATCAGAACCGAGTCTTGATCAGAGGTAAGATGATCAGAGGAGGACTGAGATAATTTGATGATTTGGTATCCTAACCATTTTGATAATCAGATATGTCTCGAAGACCAGGCCGACCTCCTCTGAGACCCCATGTTCCTATTTCTCTACCAGAACAGACAGTTCATACTCCACCGACAGTTGTCACACCGATAGTGCCTCGAGCTACTGCAGTGCCGAGTAATGAACAGGGAAGTACGTCAAGAGATATGACTGATATGACAGCAACTCCTATGGAAACACTTCTGAAACGTTTCCAATCCTACAAGCCGCCTACTTTGAAAGGTACAGAAAATGCTGTTGAATGCGAGGGATGGCTTGATGATATGGAGATGCTATTTGATTCACTTGACTACGGGGATGAACGGAGAGTTAGATTGATTGGGCACCAGTTGCATGAAGTTGCGAAGAGCTGGTGGTTTACTACAAAAAGAGCTTTGGAGCGTAGAGGAACTGTACTGACTTGGAATGTCTTCAAAAATGAGTTCTACCAACGCTTCTTTCCTGTGTCTTACCGCAAGGATAAAGGGGCTGAGTTTGCAAATCTGAAACAGGGGAATTTGAATATCGAAGACTACGTTGCAAAATTCTCTACATTGCTACGTTTTGCTCCACATGTTGCTGATAGTGACGAGGCTATGGCTGATCAGTTTATCAATGGCCTGAGTCCGGATGTTTTTACACTGGTGAATACAAGGCGACCGAATACCTTTGTTGATGCCTTGAACAGTGCCAAGGGAGCGGAAGCTGGTTTGATACAGCAGCGAGGAGCTTCGTATACCGCACAACCTCCGAGACAGTCACAACCTGCAGCTCCAACTCCGCAACAGCAACCTTTTCGATTTGAAGGTGGTAGTAGCAGTGGAAAGAAAGGGTTCTTGCAAGCAAGAGGAAAACAGTTTAAGAAGTCTGGGAGCAGTTCTTCGAGTTCCAGTGGTACGAAGCAGAAGTCAGGAGTATTCTGCAACAGTTGTGGTGGAAATCATCCAACCGATCAGTGCCGAGGTGTATCTGGGAGGTGCCATATATGCCAACAGACGGGTCATTTTGCAAGGGTGTGTCCTCAGAGAAATACTGGACAGGCAAGAGGTGCAAAATCATCACGATCAGTGGCTCAACCTGGAAGACAGGCCTCTTCTGTTCATTCTTTCCAGCCAGCACATCCACAGCAGCAGACTCGACTAGGTGGAAGTCAGGCAGGCAATCAGCCTCAGAGACAGCAGGCTCATGTCTTTGCTTTGACTGAGGAGCAGGCACAGGGAGCACCTGATGATGTGATTGCAGGTAACTGTTCTATTTCTGGTTATTCTGCTTATGTGTTGTTTGATACCGGTGCATCCCATACGTTTCTATCTGCCAAATTTGTTGCATTGCATTCTTTGCCTGTTGAGTCATTACCAGTTGTAGTATATGTTTCTTCTCCTTTGGGGAGGGGTCTTATCTCGATTCAGATAGTAAAGAATTGTGTACTACAGTATGAGGGTAATGAGATTGAGATCGATTGTTTTGTACTTGGTATGTCTGATTTTGATTGTATTATTGGGATTGATATGTTGAATAAGTACAGAGCTACCGTCGATTGCTTTCAGAAGGTAGTGAGATTCAGACCTGAGATGGCTGGAGAATGGAAGTTCTATGGTAAGGGTACACGTGCTAAGATTCCTCTTATTTCTGTATTATCTATGACCCGACTTTTGCAGAAAAGAGCGGAGGGATTTCTTGTTTATGCAGTGGATTTGTTGAAACCTAGCCTGAACCTGGCTGACTTGCCAGTGGTTAGTGAATTTGCGGACGTCTTTCCGGATGAGATTCCAGGATTACCTCCGTATCGTGAGATTGACTTCAACATTGAACTGATGCCTGGAACTGCACCGATTTCGAAAGCACCATATCGAATGGCACCAGTGGAATTAAAAGAGTTGAAAGAACAGTTAGAAGATTTATTGGCCAAGGGATACATTCGACCCAGTGTTTCTCCTTGGGGTGCTCCAGTTCTGTTTGTCAGAAAGAAAGACGGTTCAATGAGATTGTGTATTGATTACCGGCAACTGAACAAGGCTACGGTAAAGAACAAATACCCTTTGCCTCGTATTGATGATTTGTTTGATCAGTTGCAGGGTTCTTCTGTGTATTCCAAGATCGATCTGAGATCTGGATACCATCAGCTGAGAGTTAGGGATTCTGATATTCCTAAGACTGCGTTCAGAACCAGGTATGGCCATTATGAGTTTATAGTTATGCCGTTTGGTTTGACGAATGCTCCAGCTGTATTCATGGCTTTGATGAACCGTGTGTTTCAGAAGTATCTCGATGATTTTGTGATTATCTTTATTGATGATATTCTGATCTATTCCAAGAATCTGATTGATCATGTTGAACATCTGAGAACAGTTTTGAAAACCTTACGAGCCGAGAAATTGTATGCTAAACTTTCGAAATGTGAGTTTTGGCTGAAACAGGTTGTCTTTCTTGGACATATTATATCTGGAAATGGTATTTCTGTGGATCCAAGTAAAGTCGAAGCAGTGATCAATTGGGTTAGACCGACATCTGTTCCTGAGATCCGGAGTTTTATGGGATTGGCTGGGTATTATCGTCGATTTATCAAAGATTTTTCCAGTATTGCGAAGCCAATTACTCAGTTAACTCAGAAAAATGTTCCTTTTATCTGGTCTGAAACTTGTGAATCCAGTTTTCTGGAGTTGAAGAAACGACTGACCAGTGCACCAGTCTTGACGATTCCTTCAGGTACTGGTGGTTTCACTGTTTACTGTGATGCATCTCATCGAGGATTAGGGTGTGTTTTGATGCAGCGAGGACATGTGATTGCTTATGCCTCAAGACAGTTGAAGCCTCACGAAACCAGATATCCGATTCATGATCTTGAATTGGCCGCCATTGTATTTGCTTTGAAGATTTGGCGACATTATCTGTACGGGGAGCAGTTTGAGATTTATTCTGATCACAAGAGTCTGAAGTATCTATTTTCACAGTCAGAATTGAATATGAGACAGCGGAGGTGGCTTGATTTGCTTAAAGACTTTGATTGTGAGATTAAGTACTACCCAGGGAAATCGAATGCGGCAGCAGATGCACTCAGTCGAAAGGTATGTTCTTTGTCCTTATCGACGATTGGTGTATCGAATTTGATTGAAGACTGTTGTCTGTCTGGGTTAGTATTTGATACGAATTATCAACCTCTTCGACTCTATCAAATGCAAGCTGAACCAGCTTTATTGGTAAGAATTCGAGATGCTCAGAAACTTGATCAGAATATACAGAATTCGATTGAGAAAGTCAGATCAGGGCATGTATCTGAATACCGGGTTCGAGATGATCTTCTTTATGTTCACAATCGCCTTGTAGTGCCTGATATTTCTGACGTGCGACAACAACTACTGACAGAGGCGCATTGTAGTCGTTATAGTATTCATCCTGGAGGTAGGAAGATGTATAATGATCTGAAGACTCGATACTGGTGGAAGCCAATGAAGTCTGATATCACTGAGTTTGTGTCTCGATGTTTGAACTGCCAACAGGTGAAGGCTGAAAGGAAGAAACCGCCTGGTTTACTTAAGAGTTTATCCGTGCCAGAATGGAAATGGGATCATATTTCCATGGATTTCGTGACGAGATTACCTCGATCTTCTAGAGGTTATGATGCTATCTGGGTGATTATCGATAGATTGACAAAGTCTGCGTGTTTTATACCTTATCGTATGACGTACAGACATGATCAGATGGCAGAAATTTATGTCCGTGAAGTTGTCAGATTACATGGTGTGCCGAAGTCTATTGTATCAGATCGTGATCCTCGATTTACATCTCACTTCTGGCATAGCTTACAGAGTGCTTTGGGTACTCAGCTTCGTTTGAGCACAGCTTATCATCCACAAACAGACGGGCAGTCTGAGCGTACCATTCAGACATTAGAGGACATGTTGAGAGCTGTAGTGCTTGATTTTGGCACGAGTTGGCAAGATTCATTACCTCTTTGTGAATTCTCGTACAACAACAGCTATCAATCGAGTATTGGAATGGCTCCTTTTGAAGCTTTATACGGAAGAAAATGTCGATCTCCTTTGTACTGGGATGATATTTCAGAAGTACCTGACACTGGCCCTGATATGATACGTGATTTGACTGATCAAGTGAAGCTTATTCAGACAAGAATGAAGACAGCTCAAGATAGACAAGCGAAATATGCTAACATTCGACGTCGACCTTTGTCTTTTGATCAGGGGGATCGAGTATTCCTGAAGATTTCTCCTTTCAGAGGTACAGTCAGATTTGGCAAGCGAGGGAAGTTGTCTCCATGCTACATTGGTCCGTATGAAATTCTGGAGAAAATAGGCAATCTTGCCTATCGATTAGCTCTTCCTCCGGCGTTATCTGGAATACATGATTTCTTTCATGTATCGATGCTTCGAAAGTATCTGTCTGATGAATCTCATGTACTTCAATCTGATGAAGCTGAACTTGACGAGACTTTGAGTTATTTTGAAAAGCCGATTCAGATTCTTGATCGTAAAGAGAAGCAACTTTGTACGAAGACTATTCCGCTTGTGAAGGTTCAGTGGAGTCGTCATGGTATTACAGAAGCGACTTGGGAGACTGAATCAGATATGAGACAACGATTTCCAGAGTTATTTTCTTGATGTGAGTCTCCTTTAGTTTTCTGTTATCTGATATTTGTGATATGATTTGTTGATATTGCTAAGATTTCGAGGACGAAATCGAGTCTTAGTGGGGGAGAATTGTAACGCCCGGAATTATTTAATTTTAATACGAGAATAGTTAATTTGGGAATATTTGGAGTTTTGATTTAAATTCTAATATTCTTAAA
Organism: Henckelia pumila; assembly: GCF_033568475.1. Classification (NCBI taxonomy): domain Eukaryota; kingdom Viridiplantae; phylum Streptophyta; class Magnoliopsida; order Lamiales; family Gesneriaceae; genus Henckelia; species Henckelia pumila. Next base: position 157,400,673 of record NC_133123.1, on the reverse strand, counting down.
TTGATTAGGATTGAATTTGAATGAATTGAGTAATTGAGGGCTGAATTGCCATTTTTGAACTCTTGAGGGGCTAAAGTGCAAATTGTATTTAACTTATCAGAATAGTGGAGGTTGCTCAGCATGCACGTGTACAATTTATATGACTTATCAGATTTCTCAAAGTTGAAGGAGGAAGAACCGAGAGCAGAATTTCCAAATTTGATCTTCATCTTCATTGTCACATATCTTGAGCTACGGTTGTCCGATTTCGATTCCGAAAGATGTTTTGGAATCCTATTGACAAGACCTTCGATTTGATGTAAGTTTCTTCTTTTTTAATCAAGGTTTGATGGTTCGAAAATGACAGATATCAGCAGCTGGTATTGAATTGATGTTATGGATCTTCTATCTTTGATAATCTTGAGATTTGATTGAAGATTGAATTGTATATCTTGTTCTTATGATTTCTTAGCTGTGATTCACTCTATACACCTGCTGATATGTTGGTTTAGAGGTTGAACAATTGATATGAATGTTAGAAATGATATAGAGATTTGCGGGAATCGCCGAGTTATACCGAAATGCCGTCGAACTTTTGAATTGGAGTGATTTGCTATCATTCTTCAGCTTAGAAGTGGATGAGCTCTTAGCTGATGATTCTTTGCTTGTTATGTTGTTGTTTCAGTGCTTGAACAGGACATTTCAATTGATTAATCTCAACTTCGAAACCGATAGACGTTAGCACAAGGTTGGTAGAGTTTCCTTTGGCATTCTTGTTGAAGTTTGGGGTTGATCTTGAGCAGATTTTGAGTTATGCTTGGTGTGTGATCTTGTACAGATTTTGACAAGTTTGAAGACCTTCTAGATATCACATTTGAAAGGTAAAAGTGGACTACAATTTGATTGGGATTACAACTCGAGATGGTTTGTATCGAGTTCCCTCAATTCACATACTTGTTTGTTTAAGTGCTCTTATGTGCTTTCTTTTGATTACTTGAATAAGTTCTTGATATAATGAATGCCCTGATTATGTTATATGTTGCATTCATCTTGAAGACTTATTCTTTGATTTTGAAATGAACGAAAACGTTCGAATAGACGATTTGAGGAATTGTATATGTATGGCCTGGGTGGTTGTTTTAGCCTAGCGTCTGATTTGCATATATGATTGCTTCAAAGTCTAGAGAAGAAAGATAAGTAACCCCACCTCGATCGGGAGAGTCGGTGGATTAGTTATGATATCCACTTCTCGGGATCCCAATTGACGAATAACGAAATGAACCTTGTTTTGAAAACATGCATTGTACTTACTTTTATATCATGATCTTGATATATGTTGTTATGCATGTTTAGTTGCTTTTACTGGGAAATCTATTTCTCACCGGAGTTATCCGGCTATTGTCTTGTTGTATGTGTCATCGCAATAGGAGGGAGTGGAACCGGGCAAAGGCGTACATGAAGAACAAGGAATGAGATGAACATAGCGTGATGATTCGAGTTTAGATGATTATGAGCTGTCTTGTAGTGAAATGGAGTCTTAAACATGATTATGGTTTAGATATTTGTACCAAGACTTGATTATGATGATGTTGTAGTCTTGTTTGTTGTAGTTGGGATTGAATAGATATATAAATCCTTAAATCAATATGATGTATCTTGAACTTGAATTGTATATAGCTTCTTGTGTATCTTGATGCATCTTGGTTATGTTTTAAGGCCTTGGAGTGATCTAATTGTATTCCTTGTATAGCATGATAGATGTTGCTATTGATTATACCATGTCTATACCTTGGTAGGAGATTATCTTGAATCAAAGGGATGCATGAACTCAATTTTTGAACAGCAGCAGAGTGCAGCCAAATTTCTGGCCGATTGGCCTGCGCACGGGCGAGCTACTGCTCGCGCGCGCGCGGGCCAAGCTAGGGGGCCTCGGTCCCATTGGCTTGCGCGAGCGCGAGGGGTGATGCCCGCGCGTGCGCAGGGCAATTTATTCGAAATTTTTTTTTTTTATTCTTTTATTTAGACTTTGATTATTGTCTAACATGGTTTAATAATGATTAATGAGATTAATGAGAGATTAGAACTCGGGTCATCACATCATAACTTTAATGTTTTTAATCCACAAAACCCTAATCATGGACAGAAGTCTGTGTCCCCCGATATCACTAAGTTATTTGTGTAATTTGTTTTATCCGCCGCAACATTAGAAATATTAGCTGCAACATAGAGAATGCATTAAAAACAATGGACTAATTGGGTAAAGTTCTAATATTTTCTTGTGGAAACGAAAAATTATTTTCATCGAAGCGGAAAAAGATTTTAAATGATGACGGAGTGACATTTATCGACGTGTCTCTGGGTATTCATCAATAATAATTTGTGTAATTATAATATAATAATGAATTATTATTATTATTTTTAATTTATATGGCAGTCCTCGAGCTGCTAAGGTGTCCCAATTCCAACATGTTGCTGCAGAAGATTTTTGAAAATATAGTTGGATTACTTGCCATCATAACATTGATGTCTTTAATCCCCAAAACCCTAATCATGGGCCAGAAGTATGTGTCCCCCGATATCATCAAGTTATTGTTGTAACTTGTGTTATCCGTCCAACATGATCAACATTAGCTCCAACATAGCGAATTTATTAAAAGCAATGGACTATTTGAGTAAAGCTATAATATTTTGCATGTGGAAACGTAAAATTATTTTTATCAAAGCGGAAAAGAATTTTAAATGATGACGGAGTGACATTTATCGACGTGCCTCCAGGTATTCATCAATAATTATTTGTATAATTATAATATTATAATAAATAATATTTATTTTGTTGTTTATTTATATGATAGTCCTCCGGCTGTTAAGGTGGCCCAATTCCAACATGTTGTTGTAGAAGATTTTTGAGAATATAGCTCGATTACTTGCAATCATATCAAAGATGTCTTTAAACCCCAAAATCCAAATCATGGGCCAGAAGTCTGTGTCCCTCGATATCACCAAGTTATTTGTGTTATTCGCCGCAACATGAGATACATTAGCTGCAATATAGAGAATGCATTAAAAACAATGAACTACTTGAGTAAAGTTCTAATATTTGCTTGTGAAAACGTAAAATTATTTTTATCGAAGCAGAAAAAAAATTTTAAATGATGACGGAGTGACATTTATCGATGTGCCTCCAGATATTTATCAATAATAATTTGTGTAATTATAATATATTAATAAATAATAATTAATTTTTTGTTGATTTATATGGTAGTCATCCAACTGCTAAGGTGACCCAATTCCAACATGTTGCTGCAGATGATTTTTGAAAATATAGTTGGATTACTTGTCATCATAATTTTGATGTCTTTAATCCCCGAAACCCTAATCATGGTTCAGAAGTCTGTGTCCTCCGATATCACTATGTTATTTGTGTAACTTGTGTTATCCGTCACAACATGAACAACATTAGCTGCAACATAGAGAATGCATTAAAAACAATGGACTACTTGAATAAAGTTCTAATATTTGCTTGTGGAAACGTAAAATTATTTTCATTTAAGCAGAAAAGAATTTTAAATGATGACGGAGTTACATTTATCGACGTGCCTCCAGATATTCATCAATAATGATTTGTCTAATTATAATATAATAATAAATAATAATTATTTTGTTGTTGGTTTATATGACAGTCCTTCGACTGTTAAGGTGACCCAATTCCAACATGTTGCTATAGAAAATTTTTGAAAATATAGGTGGATTACTTGCCATCATAACTTTAATGTTTTTAATCCACAAAACCCTAATCATGGACAGAAGTCTGTGTCCCCCGATATCACTAAGTTATTTGTGTAATTTGTTTTATCCGCCGCAACATTAGAAATATTAGCTGCAACATAGAGAATGCATTAAAAACAATGGACTAATTGAGTAAAGTTCTAATATTTTCTTGTGGAAACGAAAAATTATTTTCATCGAAGCGGAAAAAGATTTTAAATGATGACGGAGTGACATTTATCGACGTGTCTCTGGGTATTCATCAATAATAATTTGTGTAATTATAATATAATAATGAATTATTATTATTATTTTTAATTTATATGGCAGTCCTCGAGCTGCTAAGGTGTCCCAATTCCAACATGTTGCTGCAGAAGATTTTTGAAAATATAGTTGGATTACTTGCCATCATAACATTGATGTCTTTAATCCCCAAAACCCTAATCATGGGCCAGAAGTATGTGTCCCCCGATATCATCAAGTTATTGTTGTAACTTGTGTTATCCGTCCAACATGATCAACATTAGCTCCAACATAGCGAATTTATTAAAAGCAATGGACTATTTGAGTAAAGCTATAATATTTTGCATGTGGAAACGTAAAATTATTTTTATCAAAGCGGAAAAGAATTTTAAATGATGACGGAGTGACATTTATCGACGTGCCTCCAGGTATTCATCAATAATTATTTGTATAATTATAATATTATAATAAATAATATTTATTTTGTTGTTTATTTATATGACAGTCCTCCGGCTGTTAAGGTGGCCCAATTCCAACATGTTGTTGTAGAAGATTTTTGAGAATATAGCTCGATTACTTGCAATCATATCAAAGATGTCTTTAAACCCCAAAATCCAAATCATGGGCCAGAAGTCTGTGTCCCTCGATATCACCAAGTTATTTGTGTTATTCGCCGCAACATGAGATACATTAGCTGCAATATAGAGAATGCATTAAAAACAATGAACTACTTGAGTAAAGTTCTAATATTTGCTTGTGAAAACGTAAAATTATTTTTATCGAAGCAGAAAAAAAATTTTAAATGATGACGGAGTGACATTTATCAATGTGCCTCCAGATATTTATCAATAATAATTTGTGTAATTATAATATATTAATAAATAATAATTAATTTTTTGTTGATTTATATGGTAGTCATCCAACTGCTAAGGTGACCCAATTCCAACATGTTGCTGCAGATGATTTTTGAAAATATAGTTGGATTACTTGTCATCATAATTTTGATGTCTTTAATCCCCGAAACCCTAATCATGGTTCAGAAGTCTGTGTCCTCCGATATCACTATGTTATTTGTGTAACTTGTGTTATCCGTCACAACATGAACAACATTAGCTGCAACATAGAGAATGCATTAAAAACAATGGACTACTTGAATAAAGTTCTAATATTTGCTTGTGGAAACGTAAAATTATTTTCATTTAAGCAGAAAAGAATTTTAAATGATGACGGAGTTACATTTATCGACGTGCCTCCACATATTCATCAATAATGATTTGTCTAATTATAATATAATAATAAATAATTATTTTGTTGTTGGTTTATATGACAGTCCTTCGACTGTTAAGGTGACCCAATTCCAACATGTTGCTATAGAAAATTTTTGAAAATATAGGTGGATTACTTGCCATCATAACTTTAATGTTTTTAATCCACAAAACCCTAATCATGGACAGAAGTCTGTGTCCCCCGATATCACTAAGTTATTTGTGTAATTTGTTTTATCCGCCGCAACATTAGAAATATTAGCTGCAACATAGAGAATGCATTAAAAACAATGGACTAATTGGGTAAAGTTCTAATATTTTCTTGTGGAAACGAAAAATTATTTTCATCGAAGCGGAAAAAGATTTTAAATGATGACGGAGTGACATTTATCGACGTGTCTCTGGGTATTCATCAATAATAATTTGTGTAATTATAATATAATAATGAATTATTATTATTATTTTTAATTTATATGGCAGTCCTCGAGCTGCTAAGGTGTCCCAATTCCAACATGTTGCTGCAGAAGATTTTTGAAAATATAGTTGGATTACTTGCCATCATAACATTGATGTCTTTAATCCCCAAAACCCTAATCATGGGCCAGAAGTATGTGTCCCCCGATATCATCAAGTTATTGTTGTAACTTGTGTTATCCGTCCAACATGATCAACATTAGCTCCAACATAGCGAATTTATTAAAAGCAATGGACTATTTGAGTAAAGCTATAATATTTTGCATGTGGAAACGTAAAATTATTTTTATCAAAGCGGAAAAGAATTTTAAATGATGACGGAGTGACATTTATCGACGTGCCTCCAGGTATTCATCAATAATTATTTGTATAATTATAATATTATAATAAATAATATTTATTTTGTTGTTTATTTATATGACAGTCCTCCGGCTGTTAAGGTGGCCCAATTCCAACATGTTGTTGTAGAAGATTTTTGAGAATATAGCTCGATTACTTGCAATCATATCAAAGATGTCTTTAAACCCCAAAATCCAAATCATGGGCCAGAAGTCTGTGTCCCTCGATATCACCAAGTTATTTGTGTTATTCGCCGCAACATGAGATACATTAGCTGCAATATAGAGAATGCATTAAAAACAATGAACTACTTGAGTAAAGTTCTAATATTTGCTTGTGAAAACGTAAAATTATTTTTATCGAAGCAGAAAAAAAATTTTAAATGATGACGGAGTGACATTTATCGATGTGCCTCCAGATATTTATCAATAATAATTTGTGTAATAATAATATATTAATAAATAATAATTAATTTTTTGTTGATTTATATGGTAGTCATCCAACTGCTAAGGTGACCCAATTCCAACATGTTGCTGCAGATGATTTTTGAAAATATAGTTGGATTACTTGTCATCATAATTTTGATGTCTTTAATCCCCGAAACCCTAATCATGGTTCAGAAGTCTGTGTCCTCCGATATCACTATGTTATTTGTGTAACTTGTGTTATCCGTCACAACATGAACAACATTAGCTGCAACATAGAGAATGCATTAAAAACAATGGACTACTTGAATAAAGTTCTAATATTTGCTTGTGGAAACGTAAAATTATTTTCATTTAAGCAGAAAAGAATTTTAAATGATGACGGAGTTACATTTATCGACGTGCCTCCACATATTCATCAATAATGATTTGTCTAATTATAATATAATAATAAATAATAATTATTTTGTTGTTGGTTTATATGACAGTCCTTCGACTGTTAAGGTGACCCAATTCCAACATGTTACTATAGAAAATTTTTGAAAATATAGGTGGATTACTTGCCATCGTAACTTTAATGTTTTTAATCCACAAAACCCTAATCATGGACAGAAGTCTGTGTCCCCCGATATCACTAAGTTATTTGTGTAATTTGTTTTATCCGCCGCAACATTAGAAATATTAGCTGCAACATAGAGAATGCATTAAAAACAATGGACTAATTGGGTAAAGTTCTAATATTTTCTTGTGGAAACGAAAAATTATTTTCATCGAAGCGGAAAAAGATTTTAAATGATGACGGAGTGACATTTATCGACGTGTCTCTGGGTATTCATCAATAATAATTTGTGTAATTATAATATAATAATGAATTATTATTATTATTTTTAATTTATATGGCAGTCCTCGAGCTGCTAAGGTGTCCCAATTCCAACATGTTGCTGCAGAAGATTTTTGAAAATATAGTTGGATTACTTGCCATCATAACATTGATGTCTTTAATCCCCAAAACCCTAATCATGGGCCAGAAGTATGTGTCCCCCGATATCATCAAGTTATTGTTGTAACTTGTGTTATCCGTCCAACATGATCAACATTAGCTCCAACATAGCGAATTTATTAAAAGCAATGGACTATTTGAGTAAAGCTATAATATTTTGCATGTGGAAACGTAAAATTATTTTTATCAAAGCGGAAAAGAATTTTAAATGATGACGGAGTGACATTTATCGACGTGCCTCCAGGTATTCATCAATAATTATTTGTATAATTATAATATTATAATAAATAATATTTATTTTGTTGTTTATTTATATGACAGTCCTCCGGCTGTTAAGGTGGCCCAATTCCAACATGTTGTTGTAGAAGATTTTTGAGAATATAGCTCGATTACTTGCAATCATATCAAAGATGTCTTTAAACCCCAAAATCCAAATCATGGGCCAGAAGTCTGTGTCCCTCGATATCACCAAGTTATTTGTGTTATTCGCCGCAACATGAGATACATTAGCTGCAATATAGAGAATGCATTAAAAACAATGAACTACTTGAGTAAAGTTCTAATATTTGCTTGTGAAAACGTAAAATTATTTTTATCGATGCAGAAAAAAAATTTTAAATGATGACGGAGTGACATTTATCGATGTGCCTCCAGATATTTATCAATAATAATTTGTGTAATTATAATATATTAATAAATAATAATTAATTTTTTGTTGATTTATATGGTAGTCATCCAACTGCTAAGGTGACCCAATTCCAACATGTTGCTGCAGATGATTTTTGAAAATATAGTTGGATTACTTGTCATCATAATTTTGATGTCTTTAATCCCCGAAACCCTAATCATGGTTCAGAAGTCTGTGTCCTCCGATATCACTATGTTATTTGTGTAACTTGTGTTATCCGTCACAACATGAACAACATTAGCTGCAACATAAAGAATGCATTAAAAACAATGGACTACTTGAATAAAGTTCTAATATTTGCTTGTGGAAACGTAAAATTATTTTCATTTAAGCAGAAAAGAATTTTAAATGATGACGGAGTTACATTTATCGACGTGCTTCCACATATTCATCAATAATGATTTGTCTAATTATAATATAATAATAAATAATAATTATTTTGTTGTTGGTTTATATGACAGTCCTTCGACTGTTAAGGTGACCCAATTCCAACATGTTGCTATAGAAAATTTTTGAAAATATAGGTGGATTACTTGCCATCATAACTTTAATGTTTTTAATCCACAAAACCCTAATCATGGACAGAAGTTTGTGTCCCCCGATATCACTAAGTTATTTGTGTAATTTGTTTTATCCGCCGCAACATTAGAAATATTAGCTGCAACATAGAGAATGCATTAAAAACAATGGACTAATTGGGTAAAGTTCTAATATTTTCTTGTGGAAACGAAAAATTATTTTCATCGAAGCGGAAAAAGATTTTAAATGATGACGGAGTGACATTTATCGACGTGTCTCTGGGTATTCATCAATAATAATTTGTGTAATTATAATATAATAATGAATAATTATTATTATTTTTAATTTATATGGAAGTCCTCGAGCTGCTAAGGTGTCCCAATTCAAACATGTTGCTGCAGAAGATTTTCTAAAATATAGTTGGATTACTTGCCATCATAACATTGATGTCTTTAATCCCCAAAACCCTAATCATGGGCCAGAAGTATGTGTCCCCCGATATCATCAAGTTATTGTTGTAACTTGTGTTATCCGTCCAACATGATCAACATTAGCTCCAACATAGCGAATTTATTAAAAGCAATGGACTATTTGAGTAAAGCTATAATATTTTGCTTGTGGAAACATAAAATTATTTTTATCAAAGCGGAAAAGAATTTTAAATGATGACGGAGTGACATTTATCGACGTGCCTCCAGGTATTCATCAATAATTATTTGTATAATTATAATATTATAATAAATAATATTTATTTTGTTGTTTATTTATATGACAGTCCTCCGGCTGTTAAGGTGGCCCAATTCCAACATGTTGTTGTAGAAGATTTTTGAGAATATAGCTCGATTACTTGCAATCATATCAAAGATGTCTTTAAACCCCAAAATCCAAATCATGGGCCAGAAGTCTGTGTCCCTCGATATCACCAAGTTATTTGTGTTATTCGCCGCAACATGAGATACATTAGCTGCAATATAGAGAATGCATTAAAAACAATGAACTACTTGAGTAAAGTTCTAATATTTGCTTGTGAAAACGTAAAATTATTTTTATCGAAGCAGAAAAAAAAATTTTAAATGATGACGGAGTGACATTTATCGATGTGCCTCCAGATATTTATCAATAATAATTTGTGTAATTATAATATATTAATAAATAATAATTAATTTTTTGTTGATTTATATGGTGGTCATCCAACTGCTAAGGTGACCCAATTCCAACATGTTGCTGCAGATGATTTTTGAAAATATAGTTGGATTACTTGTCATCATAATTTTGATGTCTTTAATCCCCGAAACCCTAATCATGGTTCAGAAGTCTGTGTCCTCCGATATCACTATGTTATTTGTGTAACTTGTGTTATCCGTCACAACATGAACAACATTAGCTGCAACATAGAGAATGCATTAAAAACAATGGACTACTTGAATAAAGTTCTAATATTTGCTTGTGGAAACGTAAAATTATTTTCATTTAAGCAGAAAAGAATTTTAAATGATGACGGAGTTACATTTATCGACGTGCCTCCAGATATTCATCAATAATGATTTGTCTAATTATAATATAATAATGAATAATAATTATTTTGTTGTTGGTTTATATGAAAGTCCTTCGACTGTTAAGGTGACCCAATTCCAACATGTTGCTATAGAAAATTTTTGAAAATATAGGTGGATTACTTGCCATCATAACTTTAATGTTTTTAATCCACAAAACCCTAATCATGGACAGAAGTCTGTGTCCCCCGATATCACTAAGTTATTTGTGTAATTTGTTTTATCCGCCGCAACATTAGAAATATTAGCTGCAACATAGAGAATGCATTAAAAACAATGGACTAATTGAGTAAAGTTCTAATATTTTCTTGTGGAAACGAAAAATTATTTTCATCGAAGCGGAAAAAGATTTTAAATGATGACGGAGTGACATTTATCGACGTGTCTCTGGGTATTCATCAATAATAATTTGTGTAATTATAATATAATAATGAATAATTATTATTATTTTTAATTTATATGGCAGTCCTCGAGCTGCTAAGGTGTCCCAATTCCAACATGTTGCTGCAGAAGATTTTTGAAAATATAGTTGGATTACTTGCCATCATAACATTTATGTCTTTAATCCCCAAAACCCTAATCATGGGCCAGAAGTATGTGTCCCCCGATATCATCAAGTTATTGTTGTAACTTGTGTTATCCGTCCAACATGATCAACATTAGCTCCAACATAGCGAATTTATTAAAAGCAATGGACTATTTGAGTAAAGCTATAATATTTTGCTTGTGGAAACATAAAATTATTTTTATCAAAGCGGAAAAGAATTTTAAATGATGACGGAGTGACATTTATCGACGTGCCTCCAGGTATTCATCAATAATTATTTGTATAATTATAATATTATAATAAATAATATTTATTTTGTTGTTTATTTATATGACAGTCCTCCGGCTGTTAAGGTGGCCCAATTCCAACATGTTGTTGTAGAAGATTTTTGAGAATATAGATCGATTACTTGCAATCATATCAAAGATGTCTTTAAACCCCAAAATCCAAATCATGGGCCAGAAGTTTGTGTCCCTCGATATCACCAAGTTATTTGTGTTATTCGCCGCAACATGAGATACATTAGCTGCAATATAGAGAATGCATTAAAAACAATGAACTACTTGAGTAAAGTTCTAATATTTGCTTGTGAAAACGTAAAATTATTTTTATCGAAGCAGAAAAAAAATTTTAAATGATGACGGAGTGACATTTATCGATGTGCCTCCAGATATTTATCAATAATAATTTGTGTAATTATAATATATTAATAAATAATAATTAATTTTTTGTTGATTTATATGGTAGTCATCCAACTGCTAAGGTGACCCAATTCCAACATGTTGCTGCAGATGATTTTTGAAAATATAGTTGGATTACTTGTCATCATAATTTTGATGTCTTTAATCCCCGAAACCCTAATCATGGTTCAGAAGTCTGTGTCCTCCGATATCACTATGTTATTTGTGTAACTTGTGTTATCCGTCACAACAACAACATTAGCTGCAACATAGAGAATGCATTAAAAACAATGGACTACTTGAATAAAGTTCTAATATTTGCTTGTGGAAAAGTAAAATTATTTTCATTTAAGCAGAAAAGAATTTTAAATGATGACGGAGTTACATTTATCGACGTGCCTCCAGATATTCATCAATAATGATTTGTCTAATTATAATATAATAATAAATAATAATTATTTTGTTGTTGGTTTATATGACAGTCCTTCGACTGTTAAGGTGACCCAATTCCAACATGTTGCTATAAAAAATTTTTGAAAATATAGGTGGATTACTTGCCATCATAACTTTAATGTTTTTAATCCACAAAACCCTAATCATGGACAGAAGTCTGTGTCCCCCGATATCACTAAGTTATTTGTGTAATTTGTTTTATCCGCCGCAACATTAGAAATATTAGCTGCAACATAGAGAATGCATTAAAAACAATGGACTAATTGAGTAAAGTTCTAATATTTTCTTGTGGAAACGAAAAATTATTTTCATCGAAGCGGAAAAAGATTTTAAATGATGACGGAGTGACATTTATCGACGTGTCTCTGGGTATTCATCAATAATAATTTGTGTAATTATAATATAATAATGAATTATTATTATTATTTTTAATTTATATGGCAGTCCTCGAGCTGCTAAGGTGTCCCAATTCCAACATGTTGCTGCAGAAGATTTTTGAAAATATAGTTGGATTACTTGCCATCATAACATTGATGTCTTTAATCCCCAAAACCCTAATCATGGGCCAGAAGTATGTGTCCCCCGATATCATCAAGTTATTGTTGTAACTTGTGTTATCCGTCCAACATGATCAACATTAGCTCCAACATAGCGAATTTATTAAAAGCAATGGACTATTTGAGTAAAGCTATAATATTTTGCATGTGGAAACGTAAAATTATTTTTATCAAAGCGGAAAAGAATTTTAAATGATGACGGAGTGACATTTATCGACGTGCCTCCAGGTATTCATCAATAATTATTTGTATAATTATAATATTATAATAAATAATATTTATTTTGTTGTTTATTTATATGACAGTCCTCCGGCTGTTAAGGTGGCCCAATTCCAACATGTTGTTGTAGAAGATTTTTGAGAATATAGCTCGATTACTTGCAATCATATCAAAGATGTCTTTAAACCCCAAAATCCAAATCATGGGCCAGAAGTCTGTGTCCCTCGATATCACCAAGTTATTTGTGTTATTCGCCGCAACATGAGATACATTAGCTGCAATATAGAGAATGCATTAAAAACAATGAACTACTTGAGTAAAGTTCTAATATTTGCTTGTGAAAACGTAAAATTATTTTTATCGAAGCAGAAAAAAAATTTTAAATGATGACGGAGTGACATTTATCGATGTGCCTCCAGATATTTATCAATAATAATTTGTGTAATTATAATATATTAATAAATAATAATTAATTTTTTGTTGATTTATATGGCAGTCATCCAACTGCTAAGGTGGCCCAATTCCAACATGTTGCTGCAGATGATTTTTGAAAATATAGTTGGATTACTTGTCATCATAATTTTGATGTCTTTAATCCCCGAAACCCTAATCATGGTTCAGAAGTCTGTGTCCTCCGATATCACTAAGTTATTTGTGTAACTTGTGTTATCCGTCACAACATGAACAACATTAGCTGCAACATAGAGAATGCATTAAAAACAATGGACTACTTGAATAAAGTTTTAATATTTGCTTGTGGAAACGAAAAATTATTTTCATCGAAGCAGAAAAAATTTTTAAATGATGACAGAGTGACATATATCGACGTGCCTCCAGATATTCATCAATAATAATTTGTATAATTATAATATAATAATAAATAATAATTAATTTTTTAAAAATTTATATGGCAGTCCTCCGACTGCTAAGGTGACCCAATTCCAACATGTTGCTGCAGAAGATTTTTGAAAATATAGTTGGATTACTTGCCATCATAACTTTGATGTCTTTAATCCCCGAAACCCTGATCATGGTTCAGAAGTCTGTGTCCTTCGATATCACTAATTATTTTGTGTAACTTGTGTTATATGTCACAACATGAACAACATTAGCTGCAACATAGCGAATGCATTAAAAGCAATGGACTACTCGAGCAAAGTAATAATATTTTCTTGTGAAAATGTAAAATTATTTTCATCTAAGTGGAAAAGAATTTTGAATGATGACGGAATGACATTTATCGACGTGCCTCCAGGTATTAATCAGTAATGATTTGTCTAATTATAATATTATAATAAATAATATTTATTTATTTTATTTATATGACAGTCCTCCGGCTGTTAAGGTTACCCAATTCCAACATGTTGCTTTCGAAAATTTTTGAGAATATAACTAGATTACTTGTCATCATAACATTGATGTCTTTAATCCCCAAAACCCTAATCATGGTCAGAAGTATGTGTACCCGATATCACTAAGTTATTTGTGTAAGTTTTTTTATCCGCCGCAACATGAGAAATATTAGCTGCAACATATCTAATTAATTAAAAACAATGGACTACTTGAGTAAAGTTCTAATATTTTTTTGTGGAAATGTAAAATTATTTTCATCGAAACAAAAATAATTTTAAATGATAACGGAGTGACAGGTATTCATCTCCGTTATCAGGTATTCATCAATAATGATTAGTGTAATTATAATATAATAATAAATATTAATTATTTTGTTGTTGATTTATATGGTAGTCATCAGGCTGTTAAAGTGTCCCAATTCCAACAGTTCTAATATTTTCTTGCGGAAACGTAAAATTATTTTCATCGAAGCAGAAAAGAATTTTAAATGATGATGGAGTGATATTTATCGACGTATCTTTGGGTATTCATCAATAATGATTTGTGTAATTATAATATAATAATAAATAATTATTATTTTGTTTTAATTTATATGGCAGTCCTCTAGCTGTTAAGGTCACCCAATTCCAACATGTTGCTGCAGAAGATTTTTGAAAATATAGTTGGATTACTTGTCATCATAACTTTGATGTCTTTAATCCCCAAAACCCTAATCAAGGGCCAGAAGTCTGTGTCCCCCGATGTCATCAAGTTATTTGTGTAACTTGTGTTATCCGTCAAACATGATCAACATTAGCTGCAACACAGCGAATGCATTAAAAGCAATGGACTATTTGAGTAAAGATCTTATATTTGCTTTTGGAAACGTAAAATTGTTTTTATCGAAGCGGAAAAATTTTTAAATGATGACGGAGTAACATTTATCGACGTGCCTCCAGGTATTCATCAATAATGATTTGTGTAATTATAATATTATAATAAATAATATTTATTTTGTTGTTGATTTATATGACAGTCCTCCGGCTGTTAAGGTGGCCCAGTTCCAACATGTTGTACAAGATTTTTGAGAATATAGCTGGATTACTTGCAATTATAACATTGATGTCTTTAAACCCCAAAATCCAATCATGGCCAGAAGTCTTTGTCATCCGATATCACCAATTTATTTGTGTTATCCGCCGCAACTTGAGATACATTAGCTGCAACATAGCGAATGCATTAAAAGCAATGGATTACTTGAGTAAAGTTCTAATATTTTTCTTGTGGAAACGTAAAATTATTTTCATCGAAGAAGAAAATTTTTTTAAATAATAACGGAGTGACATTTATCGACGTGCATCCAGATATTTATCAATAATAATTTGTGTAATTATAATATAATAATAAATAATAATTATTTTTTGTTGATTTATATAGCAGTCCTCCGACTGCTAAGGTGACCCAATTCCAACATGTTGCTATAAAAGATTTCTGAAAATATAGTTGGATTACTTGACATCATAACTTTGATGCCTTTAATCCTCAAAACCCTAATCATGGTTCAAAAGTTTGTGATCTCCGACATCACCAAGTTATTTGTGTAACTTGTGTTATCCGACACAACATGAACAACATTAGCTGCAACATAGTGAATGCATTAAAAACAATGAACTACTTGAGTAAAGTTCTAATATTTGCTTGTGGAAACGTAAAATTATTTTCATCTAAGCGGAAAATAATTTTAAATGATGACGGAGTGATATTTATCGACGTGCCCCAAGTATTCATCAATAATGATTTGTCTAATTATAATATTATAATAAATAATATTTATTTTGTTGTTGATTTATATGACAGTCCTCCGGCTGTTACGGTGGCCCAATTCCAACATGTTGCTGTAGAATATTTTTGAGAATATAGCTGGATTACTTGCCATCATAACATTGATGTCTTTAATCCCTAAAACCCTAATCATGGACAGAATTATGTGTCCCCTGATATCACTAAGTTATTTGTGTAAGTTGTTTTATCCGCCGCAACATGAGAAATATTAGCTGCAACATAGCCAATGCTTTTAAAACAATTGAATACTTGAGTAAAGTTCAAATATTTTCTTGTGGAAACGTAAAATTATTTTCATCGAAACGAAAAGAATTTTAAATGATAACTGAGTGACAGATATTCATCAATAATGATTAGTGTAATTATAATATAATAATAAATATTAATTATTTTGTTGTTGATTTATATGTCAGTCCTCCGGCTGCTAAGGTGGCCCAATTCCAACATGTTGATTCAGAATATTTTTGAGAATATTGGTGGATTACTTGCCATCATAAAATTGATGTCTTTAAACCCCAAAACCCTAATCATGGGCCAGAACTCTGTGTACCATGATATCATTAAGTTATTGTGTAAGTTGTGTTATCCATCGCAACATGAGAAACATTAGCTGCAACATAGCGAATGCATAAAAAGCAATAGACTACTTGAGTAAAATTCTAATATTTGCTCGTGGAAACGTAAAATTATTTTCATCGAAGCAGAAAAAAAATTGAAATGATAACGGAGTCACATTTATCGACGTGCCTCCAGATATTCATCAATAATAATTTGTTTAATTACAATATAATAATAATAATAATATTTTTTTTGTTTATTTATATAGCAGTTCTCCGACTCTTAAGGTGACCCAATTCCAAAATGTTGTTGCAGAAGATTTTTGAAAATATAGGATTTTTACTTGCCATCATAACTCTGATGCCTTTAATCCCTGAAACCTTAATCATGGTTCAGAAGTCTGTGTCCTTCGATATCACCAAGTTATTTGTGTAACTTGTGTTATCCGTCACAAAATGAACAACATTAGCTGCAACATAGCGAATGCATTAAAATCAATGGACTACTTGAATAAAGTTCTTATATTTGCTTGTGGAAACGTAAAATTATTTTCATCTAAGCGGAAAAGAATTTTAAATGATGACGGAGTTACATTTATCGACGTGCCTCCAGGTATTCATCAATAATGATTTGTCTAATTATAATATAATAATAAATAATTATTATTTTATTGTTGATTTATATGACAGTCTTTCGGCTGTTAAGGTGGCCCAATTCCAACGTGTTGCTGTAGAAGATTTTTGAAAATATAGGTGAATTACTTGCCATCATAATATTAATGTCTTTAATCCTCAAAACCCTAATCATGGACAGAAGTCTGTGTCCCCCGATATCACTAAGTTATTTGTGTAAGTTGTTTTATCCGCCGAAACGTTATAAATATTAGCTGCAACATAGCGAATGCATTAAAAACAATGGACTACTTGAGTAAAGTTCTAATATTTTCTTGTGGAAACGTAAAATTATTTTCATCGAAGCAAAAAGAATTGTAAATGATAACAGAGTGACAAATATTCATCAATAATGATTAGTGTATTTATAATATAATAATAAATTTAATTATTTTGTTGTTAATTTATATGGCAGTCCTCCGGCTGCTAACGTGGCCCAATTCCAACATGTTGCTTAAGAAGATTTTTTAGAATATTGGTGGATTACTTGCCATCATAAAATTGATGCCTTTAAACCCCAAAACCCTAATCCTGGGCCAAAAGTTTGTGTACCACGATATCACCAAGTTATTTGTGTAAGTTGTGTTATCTGCCGCAACATGAGAAACATTAGCTTCAACATAGCGAATGCATTAAAAGCAATGGACTACTTGAGTAAAGTTCTAATATTTTCTTGAGGAAACATAAAATTATTTTCATCGAAGCAGAAAAAAATTTTAAATGATGACGGAGTGACATTTATCGACGTGCCTCCAGATATTCATCAATAATAATTTGTGTAATTATATTATAATAATAAATAATAATTAATTTTTTGTTGATTTATATGGCCGTCCTCCGACAGCTAAGGTGGTCCAATTACAACATGTTGCTGCAGAAGATTTTTGAAAATATAGTTGGATTACTTGCCATCATAACTTTGATGTTTTTAA
Organism: Henckelia pumila; assembly: GCF_033568475.1. Lineage (NCBI taxonomy): Eukaryota > Viridiplantae > Streptophyta > Magnoliopsida > Lamiales > Gesneriaceae > Henckelia > Henckelia pumila. Next base: position 157,382,632 of record NC_133123.1, on the reverse strand, counting down.
TCCCCGAAACCCTAATCATGGTTTAGAAGTTTGTGTCCTCCGATATCACCAATTTATTTCTGTAACTTTTGTTATCCGTCACAACATGAACAACATTAGCTGAAACATAGCGAATGCATTAAAAACAATGGACTACTTCAGTAAAGTTCTAATATTTGCTTGTGGAAACGTAAAATTATTTTCATCTAAGCGGAAAAGAATTTTAAATGATGACGGAGTGACATTTATCGATGTGCCTCCAGGTATTCATCAATAATGATTTGTCTAATTATAATATAATAATAAATAATAATTATTTTGGTGTTGATTTATATGACAGTCCTCCGGCTGCTAAGGTGACACAATTCCAACATGTTGTTGTAGAAGATTTTTGAGAATATAGCTGGAATACTTGTCATCATAACATTGATGTCTTTAATCCCCAAAACCCTAATCATGGACAGAAGTCTGTGTCCTCCGATATCACTAAATTATTTGTGTAAGTTGTTTTATCCGCCGCAAATGAGACATATTAGCTGCAACACAGCGAATGCATTAAAAACAATGCACTACTTAAGTAAAGTTCTAATATTTTCTTGTGAAAACGTAAAATTATTTTCATCAAAGCGAAAAAGAATTTTAAATGATAACGGAGTGACAGGTATTCATCAATAATGATTCGTGTAATTATAATATAATAATAAATAATTATTATTTTGTTGTTGATTTATATGGAAGTCTTCCGGCTGCTAAGGTGACCCAATTCCAACATGTTGCTGCAGAAGATTTTTTAGAACATTGTTGGATTACTTGCCATCATAAAATTGATGTCTTTAAACCCCAAAACCCTAATCATGGGACAAAAGTCTGTGTAAGTTGAAACATTGTTGCAACATATCGAATGCATTAAAAAAAATGGACTACTTGAGTAAGTTCTAATATTTGCTTTTGAAAACCTAAATTTATTTTAATCGAAGCAAAAAAGAATTTTTAATGATGACGAAGTGACATTTATTGACGTGCCTCCGGGTATTCATCAATAATAATTTGTGTAATTATAATATAATAATAAAAAAATTATTATTTTGTTGTTAATTTATATGGAAGTCCTTCGGCTGCTAAGGTTGCCCAATTCAAACATGTTGCTCCAGAAGATTTTTGAAAATATAGCTGGATTACTTGACATCATAAAATTGATGTCTTTAATCCTCGAAACCCTAATCATGAGTCAGAAGTCTGTGTTATCCGATATCACCAAGTTATTTGTGTAACTTGTGTTATCCGCCACAACATGAGAAACATTAGTTGCAACATAGCAAATTCATTAAAAGCAGTGGACTACAAGAGTAAAGTTCTGATATTTGTTTGTGGAAACGTAAAATAATTTTCATTTAAGCGGAAAATAATTTTAAATTATGACGGAGTGACATTTATTGACGTGTCTCCGGGTATTCATCAATAATGATTTGTGTAATTATAATATAATAATAAATTATAATTATTTTGTTGTTGATTTATATGGCACTCCTCCGGCTGCTAAGGTGGTCCAATTCCAACATGTTGCTGCAGAAGATTTTTTAGAATATTGCTGGATTACTTGTCATCATAACATTGATGCCTTTAATCCCCAAAACTCTAATTATGGGCCAGAAGTCTGTGTCATCCGATATCACCAAGTTATTTGTGTAAATTGTGTTATCCGCCACAATATGAGCAACATTAGCCGCAACATAGCGAATGCATTAAAAGAAATGGACTACTTGAGTAAGCATATATTATTTGCTTGTGTAAACGTAAAATTATTTTCATCTAAGCAGAAAAGAATTTTAAATGATGACGGAGTGACATTTATCGACGTGTCACCAGGTATTCATCAATAATGATTTGTGTAATTATAATATAGTAATAAATCATTATTATTTTGTTGTTGATTTATATGACAGTCCTCCGGCTGCTAAGGTGGCCCAATTGCCACATGTTGCTGCAGAAGATTTTTGATAATATAGTTGGATTACTTGCCATCATAACATTGATGTCATTAAACCCCAAAACCTAATCATTGGTCAGAAGTTTGTTTCTCCCGATATCACCAAGTTATTTGTGTAAGTTGTGTTATCAGCCGCAACATAAGAAACATTAGCTGCAACATAGCGAAGGCATTAAAAGCAATGGACTACTTGAGTAAAGTTTTAATATTTTCTTGTGGAAACGTAAAATTATTTTCATCGAAGCAGAAAAGAATTTTAAATGATGATGGAGTGAAATTTATCGACGTGCCTCCAGGTATTTATCAATAATGATTTGTGTAATTATAATATAATAATAAATAATTATTATTTTATTTTTGATTTATATGACAGTCCCCCGGCTGTCAGTTTGAAAAGTAAAGGTAGGTGGAGGTATAGGTGGCTTTGGTCATGGAAGGCAATCAAATATTGAAACGAAAACATGCAGCAAAGCAAATTGAGAATTTGATTCTCATGATCGCACTGATCACTTCAGATCATCCCTTAATCTCAAGTAATTCTCTCTGATTCTTGAGCTTCATCTCCCCCATTTTTTTTTATAATATTTGTGAGATACGTTTTTTCCTATATTAAGAGAGTGAGTGTCTCTTTGGAAACACAAAGAGATGTTGTAATTCTCCAAATATTATAGTAGAATCTTTTCATCTTGCTTGTGGTTTTTACCCTAATAAATTTTAGGTGTTTTTCACGTAAATCTTTGTGTCTATTTTATTCTCCATTTTCATTTTTCCTATCTCGATATGCCGCACCTGGGACCAACAAGTGATATCAGAGACTTGGTTTAAAAATTTTTAAAATTCTGAGTATGCTATGTGGTTGCATCTTTGACTGATCTTCCACATCAGAAAAGATTTTTCGAGATTTTGTTGAGGCAATATTATTGTAGTCAAGATGACGGCAAAGTACGAGATAGAAAGGTTTAACGGAAGAAATTTTTTGCTGTGGAAATTGAAGGTACAAGCTTTAACAAAAGAACGTTTCTTGGCAGCTATTGGAGATAGACCGACGGAAATCATGGACGATAAAAAATGGAATGAGATAAATCATAATGATGTTGTCAATTTGCACTTGGCTATAACAGATGGAGTACTATCGAGTATCTCGGAAATAAAGAACGCAAAAGTTATTTGGGATACTCTGGAAAAATTGTACGAGGTCAAGTCACTACACAACAAAATTTTTCTAAAGAGAAAGCTTTATACTATTCGGATGGCAGAATCATCATCAATCATCAAGCACGTCAACACATTAAATACTTTATTTTCCCGGTTCAACTTTTATGGGGCATAAAATAGAGGAAAAAGAACGTGCGGAGCTTTTACTTCAAAGTTTATCAGATTCATATGATCAACTCATCATCAATGTTACCAACAATTTTCTTTTGGATAATTTAAATTTTGAGGATGTTTTAACTATTGTTCTTGGAGAAGAGAGTCGTCAAAGGAACAAGGAAGATAGGTTTTTGCGACTTTGAATCAAGCAGAGGCTTTATCGATGACCAGAGAAAGATTGACGAAGCGTGACTCCAGTGGGAGCCACAGATATGGTAGATCAAAGTCAAGAAGTAAGGAAAAAAATATTTGCTGCTTTAAATGTGGCGGTAAAGGGCACCTCAAGAGAGAATGTACGAAGAGCATCAAGAAGGGATCTCAAGAAAATGTGGCTAGTACTTTAGGTAGTAGTGAAATTTTATTCAGCGAAGCAGCAACACCTGCAAAAGTCAGACACAAATTTTGTGATGCATGGATTATGGATCCAGGAGCGACGTGGCACGTGAATTCACGGAGAAAATGGTTTGATTAGTATGAATCAGTCTCACGAGGATCTGTATTCATGGGAAATGAACATGCCTTGGAAATCAGTGGGGTTGGTACCATCAAAATAAAAATATTTGATGACACTGTTCGTACCATATAGGAGGTACATCATGTAAAAGGCCTGACAAAAAATCTTTTGTCTTTGGGGCAATTGAATGATATTGGATGGAAAGATATTACATCCACTCACATAAGGGCATAGAGTTGAGGCAGATTATCAAATATCTCCAATCATGCCCTATTATTGCTAGGATGATTTTGTATGCATCATTTTTTGATAAAAAAAAAAAAGGTATCTTCAATTTTCCTAAAGTTACTAGGTTATTATTAAATAATAACGTATGTGTAACGGCCGTATAATACATAAATTCATAAATTTATAACATATATGCAACTTTCAACTTATTAATATTTTATTTTTAAAAAATATTCCTAACCCACACACTCCCACCCCACCGCATGGTTTTTTTTTGTTTTTTTCTTTCCCCATGCCGCGGGTGGGGGGTGTTATTGTATTCTTCTTTACTGTTTTGCATTGCTTGATTCTCAGTGATTACCATTAAACCTGACTAGAAGACTCAAATTTTAATAATTAAATTATAGCACTTTAATCATTGTTTATAGTGATTTGGGATGTATTTTTATTTTTTTTATCTTTGTTCAGTTATTTTGGAGAAACATTTAATTTGAAGCGTACGTCCAAAAATGTCTCTGGCTAAAAAATTATCAAAATTCATGTATGCTGTCTTTTTTTAACTATTCTACGAACCGTGTTATTTGTTTTGTGATTGTTTTAATTCCTTTTTAACAGGTCTATTAATGATCGATTAGCAGAGGAAATAAGCAAGAAACGTTCAATATAAATTTCACAATTTTGAATGTTAAATGATTTTTTGTCCCCTGTGCAGGACGAAAAGTTTCTCTATGTATGTTCGTACGTTGCGACTGTTACTTTAGTGGAAATGTGTGCGAGCTGATCAGGATTATTGTTTTGTTGTGGTTGATGTCATTGGAAACCTATACTCGGTACCGCCGCCGCTTGCTAATGCAGATGATATGAGACAGGATATCAAATGTTACAATGGTGCTTCTACCAATGATATTTTGTGGTACACAAAAGAGCATGGATTAAGAGCTTCGATAGTTTGCACTAACCCCTTGGAGAGAAATCTCTTTGCACATTTTGATGCTGAGGTAAGACGTTATTGTCTTGTGTATATATAGAATTAAAGTTTGATTGTTTTTGTATTATGTTAAAAGAATAGGAAAGGTATTACATCCACTCGTATATAAGAGCGTGGAGTTGAGGCAGGCAATCAAATATCTCCGATAATGCCTTATTATTGCTAGGATGATTTCGTATGCATCATTTTTTTATAATAAAAAAACATCTTCAATTTTTCTAAAGTTACTAGGTTATTATTAAATAAGAACGTATGTGTAACGCCTGTAAAATCCATTAAGTTATAACATGTACGCAACTTTTAATGTTTTGAGACACCATTCAAGAATATATGTATTTTGATATAAAAATTCTACATGTTGATATGTATGTAATGTATATTGCATTGATTCTATGAGATTTTAAAGAACATGATGTAGAATTGTGATACGTGAATCGTATTTTACGTTTGTGCAATATTTTTGAGATTTGATGAGAAAAGATGTGTGCATTCGAAAATTTTGATGTGTGTATTTTTTATGCCCCGGAACTTCTTTTAAATTTATTTTTGATGTCTTAAATCTAAGTTTAAGGTCGTTTAAGGTTTTGGAACTATTTATAAGATGTTTTCATGGAAATATGTTCAAGTTTTGAAGTTAGAGCGGAAAGAACGACTCACGTGGATCAATTTAGCCATGTATTACATCTATATATACTTCTCCACACGAAAGTTATGATCATTATAAAAGCATGAAGTTTTTTGAATGACAAGTTAATGTACTCTTTTCTTTCAAATGACATGCATGATTTTCAAGCACGAAAGATTTTAAAGGCATGATATGTTTATGAAAGCTCTTATGAGAAAGTTATGCGAGGTTCTTGATGAGAAAGTTTATAAGAAAGTTTATGAATTTTAAGATGATTCAAGAAGTTTATGATGAGGATGAATGATGTTATGTATATATGTAAAAATTAAAATAGTTTGATGTCTTGTGTGGAATACTTGTGGTGGCAATACGGGATTGGTGTCCCATGATGAGCTCGGGGGAGGGCATTTCCAAAAGAATGAAATTCATGCATATCGGCACAAGGCTGGTATGAAAGTTTAAGCGAAACAAGGCCGAGACGGTACGCATATTAGCACAAGGTCGTATGAGTTGTACCAAATTATATGATTGTTGTACAACGGTCGTGATCATGAAATCCAAAGGCCCTAACGGTTTCCACATTTACGTATATTTCATCACCCCAAAATGAAGCAGTTGATTTATTTTACTATGTATGATTATGTTGTTAGATACAACCAAAGCATGTTTTAAGATTTTATTATGTATACTTTAATACATATGTATGCGTGATGAGTCAGACTTACTATAGTTGGATGGTGCAGATAAAAATGAAGAAGTTCATGATTTAAAAGTTGATCATGGGGCTGAGTAATCGAGGAGGCGAGAAGTAATTTCATGACACGTTGTCTGAGAATCCTTAAGCCAAGCATATTCACAAAATTTTTTATGAATTTTATCAACTTTATGCATGCTTAATTGAAATCATGTTTTAGCATGTTATTTTTAAAATCAAATCATGTTTTAAATATGTTATTTTGAGACCGTATATTTTATAATTTCAACTTTTGCATGAATGAGGAAGTTTTGGTGTTTCCATATACGTTAGCATTCTTTTTGTTCAAAGAGAATTTATACTAGTTTTGGGTCATGAGATTTTTGAGTCACTTGGTTGAACTTGACTTTATGTATTTTACTTTATACCTACGCACAATGCACATTTTACAAAGAAAAAATCATTCTGCATTGTGTTCATCTCATATTTTCATATGCATGAGTGAGAAATACGAGACGTCACAATATGATTTTGACATTTACTTGATTTTAGGAATATTACAGGGGGGCCAAGCAAGAAAGAGATTAATGATGTGGACAGAGACCAGCTTGGACATCATGTTGTGGTTATAGTAGGACTTGTGAAATTTAAACGACGTGGTGCACGTACGTGTGCCATTGTTCATAATTGTGAAGGGAAGAAGTGGGGATTGAAGGCTTCGTAGTGATGCCGTTATACTGCAAACTAAAAGAATTTAGTTTGTTTTAGATTCAAGTATCTTCAAGGCATCATGATCTATGCATCTGGATTTGCTCAAAATTTAGTCTATTGAATTGGAGTTGGAATTTGAGTAACTAAATTATCTTTGTTTTACTTTTTTCTAGACGAAATTGAATTGATCATCTTTCTGATTTTGATGGTTTGGAATCATGGTAACCAAAAAGGTTTCTAAAAACAATTTTGAAAAATAACACATGGGTTGAACTCCATACTCATGTCTTGGAAAACTAATAACTTTATGAGCTATTTGGCAGGCATATGAAGATTTCGTTTTGCTGTTTATGTTGATCTCTCATTCTGATGGTTTTTAAGACAATTTTGTGTGATACCAAGCTTATTGATAGATGAAATGGACTTTGCAAGCTTATAAGATGATTTTAATGACAGTGTTTTTTAGACTCCTCCCGGTCTCATTGTTTATCTTCCATAAATTTTACGACTCTACTTACAAGAATTTTTCTAGTTTGTGGTTGAAACTTTCTATAAGTCTTTGAAGTATGACTGTATCCAATAAAACTCCAGGATCAGCAGTTGTCCGAACCTAGAGTTTGATTGTTATACCATATTTTACATCTCTACTTACAAGCTTATGATTCGTAAAAAATGGATAAGATCAAACTAAGTTATGAAATGTTGAAATGTACCGGCTTGATTTCAAAATTAAATTGTATCAGCTTGAGTTCAAAACCAAGTTGTACCAGTTTGAGTTAAAAAACAAGCTGTACTAGCTGGATTTTCAAAATTAGGTTGACAATTGTCTTATCAGTTCTAATTTTCATTCCTACTGAGTCACTGCGTAATCAATTTAAATCTGCTAAACCAATAAGTATGAAAACTTAGCGTCAGCTAGTGACTTAGTGAAGATGTATGACACTTGTTAATCATTTGAAATATATTCAAGCTGAATGTCGTTCTTCATAACATGATCTCGAATGAAGTGATGTTTGATGTGAAAATTTTTTAGGCGAATCAACCTTGCCTATTATATTTTTGGCATAAAATTAATAATTTTTCATGGGCGTCTAAAATAAGAATTTTGCCTCACAAAATTGACTCACGAGATCGCCTCATATGAGTTTTGTGTTAATTTTGTTTCGATTTTTAATTAATCCAACATACATTTTTCACGTGCAACGCACATGCTTTATTTATAGGTAAAAAAATAAGATACCATTATTCTGATGATGGTGAAAAACGAAAATCAAAAGGAAACAACGACGGATTGGCCAAAGGAAGGACATCTAATGTGGCAATCATCATGAGATAAGATTGGTGAAACCGATGGGACAAAACAAGACGATCAATTGTACATGCTAACACATACCTAATGTGAAAATCTTTCGATGATAAAATCAAATCATAGTTCACCCTCGCATATTGTCCCAATTAGCTTGTCAAAAACTTCTTATTATTATTATTATTAGAAGATAAAATTGTTTGTTTTCTGTATGTTTGTGACTTTATAATTTCGGTCTTTTATATTTTCACATTTCAGTTTTAATCTGTTATCTTTATGTTTTTAGTAATTTTAGTTATTTTCCTATGTAGCGCTGATGGTCAATGCAGTGCTGGTGTGGAGATGACGTGTATAGTATTACGTAAGCATTTTCGAATAAAAGTGACTGAAATTACAAAAAAAAAAAAAATCAAAACATGCGAAACTAAAACTGAAATATAAAAACATAGAGATCGAAATCGCAAAGTGATAAACATACATGACCAACATTATTATTATTTAAAAAATTACATGTTCTTAGATTTTTTAAAAATAAATAAATAACAGAACGCACAAATTTACTAAAATGTTATTATTTTTGGAGACGACATTGCAAGTCAATGAAGGCGCTTTCTTCTGTACAAAGTCGTCGATTCTTCCTTACATCATCAATTAATTTCATTAACTCAATCTCTGACAGTCATCTCATGTTTTCAAACAACTCACAGAAAATATTGTACTGAAATTTTCCGGCCCTTCGCTAAACAAAACCATAGACGTTGACTTCATCTTCTTTACAATTTGTGACACTTGCCACTCCCAGTATTGTTAGACAATGGCTGGAAAAAACGAAGGGCCGGCGATCGGAATCGACTTGGGCACGACTTATTCTTGCGTGGCCGTGTGGCAAAGGGATCGTGTTGAGATCATACCGAACGATCAAGGCAACCGGATCACGCCTTCTTACGTAGCTTTCAATGAAACCGAATGTCTCATCGGTGATGCTGCCAAGAACGTCGTCGCCAGGAACCCGACTAACACTGTTTTCGGTGAGACATTTATACATGATCATGACCTTGTCTTGTTGAACAAAAACTGTTGTCATATGCTTCTATGAATATGTCTCACTTTGTAGATGCCAAAAGATTGATCGGTAGGAGATTCAGCGACTCAGTAGTGCGGAATGATGCGTTGCTTTGGCCATTCAAGGTTACCTGTGGCGCGAATGATAAGCCAATGATTCTGGTTACCTATAAAGGTGCAGAGAAGCAATTTACTGCTGAAGAAATTTCGTCGATGATATTGACAAAGATGAAGGAGATTGCAGAAGCTTTTCTTGGATGTGGAGTGAAAAATGCTGTTATTACAGTACCGGCCTACTTCAATGATTCCCAACGACGGGTGACCAAGGATGCCGGAATCATTTCGGGGCTCAATGTCTTGCATATCCTTGTCGAACCGACTGCTGCGGCTATTGCTTATGGTCTTAACAAAAAGTCTAGCAGCTCAATGGTAAAGAATGTGCTTATTTTCGACCTTGGCGGTGGCACTCTTGATGTTTCTGTTCTTACAATGGGGAAGAGTACCTTTGAGGTTAAGTCGACTGCAGGTGACACTCACCTTGGAGGAGAGGATTTCGACAATAGGATGGTTAACTATTTTGTTCAAGACTTCAACAGACGGCACAAGAAGGACATAAGAGACAATCCGCGAGCGTTGAGAAGGTTGAGGACAGCTTGTGAAAGGGCAAAAAGAAACTTGTCCTTCATGGCGCATACAACTATTGGAGTCGAGTGTTTGTATGGCGGGATTGATTTTGAATCTACCATAACACGCGCCAAATTCGAGGAGCTCAACATGGACTTGTTTGATGAATGCATTGGCCATGTGGAGAAGTGTTTGAAGGATGCAAAGATGGGCAAGAAAAGCATCCACGACGTGGTCCTTGTTGGTGGATCGACTAGAATTCCAAAGGTGCAACAATTGCTTCAAGATTTCTTCAACGGCAAGGTGTTGTGCAAAAGCATACACCCTGATGAGGCTGTAGCCTATGGTGCAGCGGTTCAGGCGGCGATTTTGACTGGTCAAGGCAATCACGAGATCCAAGACCTGGTGTTGTGCAATGTCACCCCTCTCTCTCTTGGTGTTTGTGTTGGAGAGGATGAAATGTTTGTAATAATCCCCAGGAATACCACTATTCCTACTAAAAAGATAGAATGGTTCACCACTTCGCATGACGACTTGACTAGGGAAACAGTCAAAGTGTACGAAGGTGAAAGATCTAGAGCAAGCGACAACATCCTGCTGGGTGCATTTGTTCTATCTGGCTTTCCTCCTGCTCCAAGGGGCGTCGTTCAAATAAAGGTGTGCTTTGATATTGATACTGATGGTATTTTAACCGTGTCTGCTAAAGAAAAAACAACCGGTGTCACGAACAACATTACAATCAGCAATGTTAAAGACATAACGTCCAAAGATGAGATTGAGAGAATGTTGAAGGAAGCCGCGAGGTTGAAGTTAGAAGATGAGGAGCAGAAAAAGAAATTCGAGGCAATGAAATCTCTGAAAAATTATGTTTATGACACAAGAGCTACGTTTTGGAACAGCACATTACCAGTTGCCGACGCTAAAAAAATAGAACGCGAGCTCAAATCTGCTATCAAGTGGTTGGATGAACACGAATTCGCAGAAGCGTATGTGTTGGAGAAGAAAAGAAAAGAGCTGGAGAGCATCTGGGATACTTTTTTCAAAAAAGTCTAGCTTAAGATTTGATGGATTTTTGTTCAGAAATTTTTATATTGACATGATGGCATTATAGTTAATTACTAGAAACTCATTTGAATGGTTATCAATCAACTTTCAAAATCTATAATGAAGATCATCCAAAAAAGTATGTATATATATTCACAATGAATGTTGTCAATTTCAAGCTAAAAAGAAGCTTGAACCTATTTGAAGACAAGGAGACTGATATCTTCAAGAAATAACAACAATTAGCCTTCCACTCTTTGAAAAATGCTTCCTTTATACAGGCGTGCTCCAAGTGGGCAGAAGAAACAAGGATCAATTTTCAAACGTGCAGATTCTCCTCTCAGAAATTTCATCCACAACTTCCCCTTGCAAAGCTACAGAGACATCCCAAAGAAACCGAACACCCAAGAAATGTTTTTTTCTCGAGCTCAGCATAAACCATACCATACTGAAAGAACAGAGCATGTGATCATGGATGAGATCCTCCCTCTTCCTACCTTTACGATCGCAACCTGCAAATTCATCAGCCAAACTTAGCTGCTAGAGTGAAGCCTCTCGTAGTTTTTGGTACTCGAGCTTCAAATTCATTGAGTGGGATTTAACTATTAGCTCAAACAAGTTGAGAAAGTGTCAATGACAAACAAAACAAAAAAGTAGGCCCAAGAAGCTGTGTAATTTTTTTTTATCAACAAACCAAGACGTAGAGGAATATGAAAACCATTAAAATCTCAGAAACAATATTCATTTGACTTGAGCACACCTGATGGAGCTTTTATCCAAACAGAAAGTATTGATTCCTCCAGACTCCAGAGCTAGTAGATAAAGATAGGACCATTGTTCATGTCTTCATTCTAGAAGGGTTGTCCAACGGTGGACAAGGAGATAACGCTGGATTTGTCCAACAGTAATTCATGCCACGCAACCTAAGTAATGTGATGCTCACCGTTGCTTGAATCCAAGGATCGTAGTTGCTGGAGATTGTGATCCTGATTCAACAGAGAATCATCCATTATAAAATGAATTTACCAGATTATACTTCATACAGAACTCCACCCAGGTTCCTTCTTTATTCCAGTTTCTTTCATTGAACCTCTAATTTTCAGAACATGTTCCCAGCGTCCAGCATCAGCTAAGATATTTGCAACAGAAATGTAAGCTCCAGCATCAGATGGCTGCAACTCCAATATCTTCTGAGCAGCTAGCCTACTTAGATCATGATTACCATGAATTTTGCAAGCAGCAAGCAGAGTTTCCCACACCAAAGAATCGGGTTCCATAGGCATATTTGCGATAAACCTCTCTGCCTCTGCTAATCTTCCTGCACGACCAAGAAGATCTACCATACAAGTGTAATGTTTATTACCAGGCTCCAGTCCATAGTCTTTGATCATCGAATTTAGATGAAAATATGCTTCCTCAACCAAACCAGATCTACTACAGGCAGACAGAATGCCAACAAAAGCAACTTCATCGGGTGCGATTCCTGATTTTTTCATTAGTTCATAGACTTTTAAGGCCTCCAATCCTTTTCCATGCTGCGCATAGCTTGCAATCATTGTTGTAAAGCTGAACAAATCAGGATTTTTTATCTGTTGAAACACTGTGATAGAGTCGTGAATGCCTCCACATTTTGAATACATCAAGACAAGTGCACTTCCAACGGACGCTTCTGATTCTACCCCGGTTTTTATGGCATGCACATGCACCTGAGTACCGATGACCGGTCTGTTCAAATTTGCGAGAGCCCATAGAATAGATGAAAAAGTGAAGGTATCGATGCTTAATTCAGATAGAAGCATGTCTTGAAAAAGCTGGAGAGCTTCCTCAATGTGCCCTCTTTGGGCGAATCCTGAAATTAAGGAGGACCATGAAACCTGATCTTTGAAGGGTATCCTATCGAAAACAATCCTTGCTGCATTCAGATCACCACATTTGGAGTACATATTCACTAATGCCCCACCAAGGATAATCTGATCTTGAAATCGACGTCGAAGTGAGAATCCATGAATTTCTTTACCAAGCTTCATGGAGCGAAGATCAGAACATGCTGTTAGAATCTCCTTTAAAATCATCACATCGGGAATGTATTCCTCAAATTGCATCTCTCTAAACAGCCTAAAAGCGTTATCTGCAGACCCATGTTCTGCAAAACCAGCAAGCATAGAGGTCCAAGAAACAATGTCTCTCCTCTCAAGTTGCTCAAAAGCTTTAAGAGACTCCTCTAAGTTACCGCATTTTGAATACATTGTTAGAATTGAACCGCCAACAGACAAATCAAACTGCAAACCAGTTTTGTGAACATATCCATGAAGCTGTCTCCCGAAAGATAGATCATCTATTATGCTTAAGATACTGGATGCACTGAATTTATCAGTTGTGACGCCCTCTTTGACCATTCTTTGAAACAACAAGATCGCTTTCTCATAACTTTGGTTACGAACTAAAGCCGAAATCATGTTAGCCCAAATACCTACCATCTTCAGATTGTCGGTATCTGCAAATGCTATTTCAGATAAATCAATGGCTCCAAGTTTTGAGTACATGGAAATTAAAGATGCTTTCACCACTGCATTTGAGTAGAAGCCAATTTTTAAAATCCAGCAATGGATCTGTTTTGCTTCCTTAAACATATCTGGATATGCACAAGCAGAAAGGACACTTGAGATGGTGTAACTATTTATATCCTCTCCCTTTTTACGCATTTCATCGAGGACCCAAACAGCAGAAGCTGAATCACCATTCCCAACAAAACCAGAGATTATTGCTGTCCAAGAGATGACATTCCGCATTGGCATAAGATTAAATTGCTTGATAGCATCACAAATAGCTCCACATTTTGCATACAAATCCACAATAGCCGTCCCAACAAAAACATCTGTGCCCACGCCACATTTGATTGTCCATCCATGAATACTCTTTCCAAATGGAAGCTCCTTGAGAGCAGCACTGCCAGTCAAAACACTAGCAAACGTAAAAGAATTCGGAGTTATAGAAGCATGCCAACATATTTGCCTGAAAATTTCCAATGCTAACCTATTATCCTCATTCTTTACAGCTCCTGATAACACAGCATTCCAACAAACCACATTCTCACTGTCAACATCATCAAGCACTCTCAGAGCATCCTTGACCCTGCAGCTCCTTGTAAACAAATCTATGGCCCCGGTCCTCACATAATCATTGAAAAAGAAACCATTTTTAATAACATGAGCATAAACCTGCTCTCCACAGACGACACTCTCCAACGCCCCGCATGCAGCAAAAATACTGCTATAAGTAAACTCGTCAAATTCTACTCCGAAAACATGCATTTGACAAAAAGCCCACCAAGAATCATCATAACATGAATTCTTATTAAACCCTGAAATCATTAAATTCCACGTTACTACATTTGGTTCACTTAATTCTTCAAACAGATCCAGAGCATAATTCACTCGACGACATTCTGAATAAGAATCGATCAAATTGTTGGCTACATAGATATTGGAGTACAGCACGCATGTTTTCAGGAAAACGGCATGTGTTGTTTTGGCTTCTGTGAGTGTTAGACGCCTGAAATTGGTGGGATTGGCGAGCAAGTCAACTGGGTCGACCTTAATGTAATTGGTGGTTGCTTCGATCAAACGATTATCGGGTGAGGCAGTGGAGCACAAGAGTTTCCGGGCCAACTTTAACGAACTTTTGTGGCTTAGTGAAGGACTTTTGATGCCATTCATCTGGATCTCACAAAGACATCAATGGCGGAACCGCGGAAATTTGAAAGCTAATTTCTTGAAATAGGCTTAGGAACTTGTAATTATTATTATTAATAAATAACTACTTATAAACAAAACAACAACCAAGTCAAGATGGCCGAGCGGTCTAAGGCGCCAGTTTCAGGTACTGGTCCGAAAGGGCGTGGGTTCAAATCCCACTCTTGACAATTTTCTTTAAATTTTCAATTTTTTTGGAATAATTTTAATTTTCACTTTTTTTAAAAAAAATACGATAGTAAATAGTAATAAATTAATTTACGTCGTGTATTTTAAATTTTTAATTTAATGATATTATATTATACGGATACACCATTTTTTATTATTTAAAATTTTATTATATAAAAATTGGCAGAAGTAAATTAAACCGATTTAAAAATTCGATTCATATGCTTGTATATTATATAATACAGCAAATGAAAATTTATATTAGCATAGATGAAGTTTATTTTTCATTTTACATTCATGGTGGATATTAACTCCTTTATTTTTATAAACTAGGAAATTGCACGTGCAACGCACGTGGGTGACTAACAATTGAAAAAATGATTATGAAATTTAGGTAGTGTTTGCAATCTCAAAATATTAATGATAATCATTTATTTTTAGAGGTTGCAAACACTGCCTTAGATATGTTTAAATTCGTTTAAATATCACTATGTTTAGAAGTATTTATCAATCTAAATAGAGTAAAATACAATACATGAAAAAAATCGTGCACGACAATAACTCATATATATTCACAATTTGTTTTTTTTTTTGGTGAATTTGATATAATGACAATTCTCTTTAAGTCGATCGGAGAAGATAAATTTTTTCATCCAAATACTAATCATAAAGAAAAACAATAAAAATAATGTAAGACCGAGGGCATGCCGTTTCACCAGAAGTAATATATAGCTGATAGTAATGGTGCAACTCAAATATTTTAAATTGTACAACTCAAGCGCCACGTTTCGATTTTTCACTCAACATGGATGACAAAATAAAATGATAAAGATAAAATCATATATGAGAAAAAAATGAGTATTCAAATATTTTAATTTTTTTTAAAAAAAAGTTTGTTTTTCAAATTACTCACATATGAGTAATTAACATGACATTTTTAAATTTAATACTATTTTCATTATCTTTTGTTGAGTTAATTAATTTTTGAGTAGATGTTATGTGAGACAATCTCACCGATTTTTATCCTTAAGATGAGTCAACACTGTTCATATTTATAAATAAAAATAATACTTTTGACAAAAAAAATTAATATTTTTTCTTGTGTGACCTAAATAAGAAATATATCTAATAAAATTGACTTGTGAGATCGTCTTACAGGAGTTGTTCATTTAATTTTTTTCGAATTCTAATTACTCCGACGTATGTTCGTCACGTCTGGGATCCACTACTAATCACTCAATAAACATGTAATTAACTTAATTAAAATATGGAAAAACTGCAATTTCGGTCCTATATGTTTATCACTTTGTGATTTTGGTCCTCTATGTTTTCATATTTTAGTTTTAGTCCTACATGTTTTGATTTTTGATAATTTCAGTCATTTTATTCGAAAATGCTTATGTGGCACTATACACGTTAGCTTCACATCAGCACTACATTGGTGTCACATCAGTGTCACATCGGAAAAATGACTAAAATTGCCAAAAAATAAAGATAGCGAACTAAAATTGAAATCTCAAAATATCGAGGACCGAAATCGCAAAGTGACAAACGTACGGGACCAAAAAAGCAATTTTTTCTTAAAATATTAACATATAAATAGCTGAATATAACAGAAACTTGTGAGTTAATTATACAACCCAATCGAATTACAAAAAAAAAATAGAAATATCCTTAAATTAAAACCAATGGTGTCATCTGCTTCTAGATCCTGATAATTGACTTAACATTGATTCACCTTGTGAACAACTTGCAAGTTGCATCATCGAATGTGGTGTTCATGATAGAAGCGGGGACATTAGTGAAATTGCCAAGTACTCAATGTCTGAGTACACAAGTTTATATGCAATGCATAAAACAAGACTACTTTGATAAACCTGGATTGAAAAAAATTTGAAACTCATGCTAAGAGTGTAGGCACCCCAATATGATTCGATGTTCCAAAAATTCATTGGATGCCACAAATACTGACCGTGATCTTGGACATACATTGTCCTGGATAACCGCACACATTTTTCTATGGATCTAGTGGGTGTCACACGGTTATAAGAAACAGGAGCTGAACAACCCTACTCAACTGACTATCTCAAGGGATATCAGGCTCAACGTGATTAGCACATGTTCATATATACATACACTACAAGATACTAATGCATCATATGACAGATAATACTACAATATATAAATTAAGATCGATGCATCCTCAGCTGGATATATCAGTCATTACTTACATATCTCTAAAAAAAACTTGTTAGCAGCACAAATTATAAAGTCTATAAAGTCACAGCCTAAACATAAGTGAACATCATATCACTATTTTTTTTATCTAACAGTCTCTATTATTCCAATTGATACTCCCAATAACTATTAAGTATTCAGGACTGTACTTTCATCAATCGTTAGTCTGTAGAAGTCGAGAGCCCCGCAACTGAGCATAATTTTGTTACAACCTCAATAGCACACTGCTCCTTGCTAGCCCTCGATAATAATGGGTCATGGCTAGAAACACTAAAATATATACTGAATAACTCAAGAAACTCTGTTGCAGTTAGGCATGATTGCCGCATGAGAATCTCATGGCTATTTTAACTTATTAAATTTTTTTGCAACAAACATTTTGTTATGATTTTTATTTATAAATTAGTTAAATAAAACATAATAAAATATCGTTTTGATATGATTTTTTAGTGTTTCTAATTTTTTTAATTTTTAATCATTTTTGTCAACCAATGCTTTTTTGTGATTTATATTTATAAATCGCTTTAATAAAACATGGTAAAAAAATCATTACAATAAGAATATGACAAAAGAAAATGATATGATAATTATAGATATGAGAAACATTATATTTATACGCTCACATGAGCTATTGAAATGTCTTATCTTAAAATGTTAATGTAAATGTAGAAAAGCGATGATCATAAATGATGACACTGAAACTGCAACAGTTACATTGTTCGAACACACCAATACACGCATACCATATATGTAAACATTGAAATTTAAAAACTTAACTATTTTTCCCATTATAAAGACTAAAAACTATAACAATATATTTATGGGATGATCTTGAAATTAACGAATAAATTTTTTTACAAAAGATGAGATGGATAAACCAGTTATGGCTTTTTGTAAATTAAAAATACATGTTTTGAAGGTAAATTTTTGTAATTAATAACTAATTTTTGTAACATAAAAATACATGTTTTGAAAATATATTTTTGTAAACAAATCTTTACAAAAATTAGTTATTAACATTACTCACTATTTATTCCTACTACAAAAGGCACAATATTATTTATTATTTCAATTTATGTTTATCATTTCAAAATCAAAATTTTGAATATTTCATCATTGGATCGGAGCACATTAATATTTTATAAATGACATTTATACAGCATGAGATAGGAAATTTCTAACAAATACATTGATCGTTAATGATGTTGACATATAAATAATAGAAGACGACAAAATACTGGAATGCAATTGAGAATAATAAAATTATTGTTATTCTTGCAAGTAAATTTTTTTACAATAAAAAAGAGACCTTCTAACAAAATAATAAAATAAAAGACAACACAATAATTTCTATTAATATGATGATAATATTGATTCTCATAGAGAATAAAAACCGCATGGTATGAAAAAAAATATGAAAGAGAGAAAATATCAAAATATAAAGAAAAAAAAATTTGACGCAATAATTTAAATTAAGGTTTAGAATGCATTAGCTATATCAATTTTATTCCATAAATCAATAGTTACAAAATAAATGATCTAACATATAAGATAGAAAATTACAAAATCAATATTTAATGTAATTCGATTAATGTATTTCATTTATTAACAAATAAATAATAAATCACATTATTCAAGATATACATATATGAGATAGAAAATAAGACGAATTCATGGTATGAAACATGTCATAATTACTCAAGATTAATCAACAAAACAATGGAAAACTCTGTTGAGGTGCAATAATCGTCCCTGCTGGTAGAGAGATCTAACCATGTTTCTTGAGATGTTGTACGGTTTAAAAGATTTGAGTTGCACCATTACCGCCCGCTATAAGTTTTGGTAAAAGGGCAAGCAATCAGTCCTACAATTGTATCAGAGCCAATGTCATGAATTTGATTCTTATTGATTGTAAAGAGTGCAGTTATTGAGAGTGAGATTGTTGAGGTGCAAGAATTGTTCCTGCTGGTAGAGCGATCGAACTATGACGTGGATGTTGTATGGTTTAAAAGATTTGAGTTACGATTTAAAAGATTTGAGTGACACCATTAATCTCAAATTTTCATTTAACTAATTTCATTGCAAAGATTAAGCAACTTGCGAAAACACTCATACATAAAGAGCAAAAATTCAAACAGAAGTGCGAATAAATGAACTCTGTTTGACGTGTACTCAGAAGCTAATAATATTCTCAGCTAGAAAAACTTAAAAAATCCTTGGGAAAGCCAATGGCTCGGTTAATTATCTAAAACAACAAAAACGAAATCGAGATGAATGAAATGAAACTTGATCTCCTTCAAACGTACAGCTCAAGCAGACGTCGCCATGTAACGAATCAGGTCGATCACGCGGTTGCTGTCACATGCAATGCAAGTCAGATTTACATCAGCAATGAATGCACTTACTGATCCCAATGTTGGCAATGAAAATACCACTTTAATGTAATGTGAGTTACCTGTAACCCCATTCATTGTCGTACCAAGAGAGAAACTTGATGAAGTTGTCGTTTAGAGCAATTTCGGCCTTGGCGTCAAAGATACTTGACCTACATTGATCCCATGGATAAAGGTAGTAAGTTCCATGGCTCAAACGTTAATTTCTAGTGGATTTATAGATCAAAATAACGAACAAAGGAAATCGGTAGGTCGAAAAAGAGTGGAAAATAGCCGGAGAAGACGATCACCTGCAGTCACCAAGAAAGTCGGTAGACACCACATCATCTTCTTTGTATCCTAGGATACCCTTCAACTTACCCTCAGATTCCTCCATATGAAACAGCAAACAAGTCAGACCCCATTCGGCAAAATGAGTCTGAATTCGAGGAGGGATTTCTGTGGTCTAAAAGAAACAAGATCAAAATGGTATTTTACTTGATCGCTGCTTTGATTTCATCATATGAAGCTGCCTTCTCGAGCCTTGCAGTGAGATCGACAACTGAGATATCGACGACTGGAACACGAAAAGCCATGCCAGAGCGCAAAAACACCAACACGCGAAGAGTGTCAAACTCCGTTGCCAAATTAAAACGACTACTTGAAAACCATCCAGAAAAATAATGAGAAGAACATACATCGGGAGATGAAAAGAGGCAGCAACAAAGCAAATTAACAGGAGAAAAAAAAAAAAGAGAGCAAAACACATACCATGAGGGAAAGCCCGAGATGGCAGTCGGCCGTCTACTCTACCTCTACCCCACGTCATGGGAGGCAGAAGGAGGAAAACTGAGGCAACAGATAATAAAAAGTCTGAGGGAAAAAAAAATCAGGCGATATGGAGATTGTACCACAACGTGAATGAGTTAACTAAGCAGCCATTATTACCATGGTAAAGGAATGCACAAATGAGAAGGAAAGTAACGGCCGAAGCAAATAAATGAGCGGCTGAGGCGCTGAGCCCATATATTAATTACATGATACAAAGCATGAAATCACAATCGAGGACATGGAGAAACCAAATTTAAACCTGATAGCTAAGGGTATACATGAAAATTCACAATTCAAACTGGCTGATTTAAATTATAGTAGATATTTTGATTTTTTATGATATCAAACCATAGACAATTCACTGAGATTTACAAATTTTACTATATACAAGGTTAGGGCAAATGGAAAAAAAAAAATGAAAAATTAGAAATATAGAGTAATCAAGAACAATGCAACCACACACAAATTAGCTCATATGATTTTATCTTCAGATTTCTGTTTGTATTTGTCTAGTAGTACTCTGTTTTCATGGCTTTATTCTCTTGTAACTCAAGATTTCAGTTTTTAATATTAATGTTATTTTCAAAAAAAAAAAAAAAAAAAAAAAAAGAACAATGCAACCAGAGTCCAGACATAACAAACTGTAAGTTTCATGTCAAGAAAATACTTAAAGAGAAATCATTGTCCGTCAAATGTCGTGCACATTGTATGTCAAAAATTTTCGAAAAGCTAAAAAGCAAAAAAAAAAAAAAAAAAAAAAAAAAAAAAGCCACTCTCTCTCATTAGCTCTTTGCAGCAATTTTTTCTTTTGCCTTTTGGATCTTCAACACCTTCTTCACAATCTTCTGCTCTTCTACTAAGAAAGCCCGAATGATCCTGTGAAACCGAAAATTAAGCAAAAGTAAGATGAACTGAATGGCAAGAACAGGTATGATCATACAGGCAAAACATTCGACAGCACTAGGCATTAAGCAAATATATTGTGTCAAGCGCAGACCTCTCTCTTACAGCACCTCCAGACAATACACCACCATAAGGACGATTCACAGTCCTCCGGTTTCTGGATAGTCTCGACCTCTTATATTCCGCAGGTCTCAGGTGAGGAATCTACCAGAAGCGAAATACTTTAGTTCCTCCAACAAGATTTAGATATATCTCTTATGAGCAAACACAAAATAGCCATTAATAATTCATTCCCAACAAAACAATCAGAGACGAGATCGACAAATGGGCAACATATTATCTACCTTAACAAACATATCTGCCATTTTGACATGGCATGAAGCTCTAGATGAGTGTTAAAATTTTTGGAGTTGGACATGTTTACCTTCCACAATAAACATAGTTGATGTTGGTTTAGTGAAGCGCACCATTACTTGGACAAAGAGATATATATCCGCGAAGATTCCATTTCATGAAACTGAGAATCTTTTATGGACAAAATTTCCATTTCTCAATAAATTACACAAAGTTTTACAGAGTTGGTTCATGGTTTAAATCTTAGGTGAGCTAAACACCTCAGTGTAACCACAATTATGGGAGCAAAATTTCCATTTTTCAATAAATTACACAGAGCTCGACAGAGCTAGTTCATGGGATAAATCTTAGATGAGCTAAACACCCCAAAGTAACCAAAGCTATTAAAATCCTACAAGACACGTCTCCTCAAAGGACGGTGAGGCTCGACCCTTGCTGTTTAGGCACTGGCAAAGATGTGTGCAGTTCATGCTGGTAATCCAGATTTCACAATATCATGTCTTTGATAATATATTAAATATGCATGCCTCATCATGGTAATGGCTCCGGCTCCCAAGCATGTTAATGTACCTCATGCTCTCAGAAACTATGCGTGCGGCACACATAAACTCTACCGCTATGTTAAACTAGAACTGAAGACGCGACAAGTACTGAAAGAACAAACTGTTCACCCAAAATGATAAATCAACAACCCTAATACACCAACCTAAAATCCATTTATAAAGCAAAAATATACAAGAAAAAACAGCTCCAACCACTGAGTACACTTGATTCCAAATGTAAAAATTGATTTTTTAACAATATATGAAGCTTAAGATCAAGTGCATTACCCCTTGAATCCTCTTGCCAGTAACAGGACACTTGGGGCCACTTGCACTCTTCTTGGTGCTCTGATACACCAGCTTACCACCTACACAAACACATTTTTCAGAAACAATAGCTAAAGTACACAAAGATCCGACAAAATCGAATTGATTGCATAAAATTAAGAAATTATCAATACGGATTTTTGCCAGAAAAATTGGTACCTGGGGTTTTAACGACACGGTGCTGATTGGATTTGGTAGCATAACTGTGGCGTTTGCGGTACGTGAGGCGCTGCACCATTTTCGGATTGTATCTCTTGTTGACCTAGATCGAAATTCCTGCGCCTAATGAGGTATTGTATTGAAATTTATGTAGGTGGAAAATGAGAAAATTTTGACTAAAAAAACAAAAACAAACAAAATAAATAAATAAAAGAAAAGAAAAAGAAGATAAAATTTCAATTCTGTAAAAAAATAATATTTTAAAACATTTACAAAATTCTTCTTAAAAAAAACATTTACAAAATTGTTAATTTTATTCCATGTGATTTGTAAAAACAAATAAATAATTATAGTGATTGTTTTCCTACTTTGAGCATGAGCCTATGTCGTTACTATTGCGACAGCCTCCATTGAAAAATATTTTTTAAAAATTTATGAGATTATTTCACATTTTGATTTTGTCACACAATTTTTTGACTCGATTTAATTTTTTTTTTTGTCAAATGCATTAATTTTTACTGTATGTATATATAGAATCGACCGATTTTCATAAGAAGCTTGTTCATCATGTGATAGAAATTGTTTTTTTATTATCAGAATTTTGGTGTTATATAATATTTATTTTTCATATTATTAACTTATTTTAGTAATATAATTGAGATTTGAGAATGATATAATGAAATTATAGTTGAATGAATTTATTTTTTCACAAAAACAATCTTAATTTAGTGATCTAATTATAAAAAACCACCAAAAATAACATTTATATTACGGTCACATCTAAATAAATAACAATAAAGAGTTGTCGTACAATAACATAGTAATTTCAAAAAAAAAAAAAAAAATCAATAACATAGTGGTAACAATTTCACATAATCTCATGCACTAGATCACATGAATATTAGAAAAATTCCACGTAATCTCAACACAATATTACATCAAATCACAATTAAGATGATTCAAATTCCCATTAATGTTCAATATCTGTACATTAATTCTCATTCGACGTTCTTACTAGATTTCAGTTGGCAAAAACTCACTCTCCCATTCAATAGCATTCTTCCAAAACAATGCAACAAAATTTCCTTTGCCAGCGTCATAGACTCATATTCCCACCAAGAATCGAACTCTTTCCAAAATCTTGTTTTTCCAAAATCTTGCAAGCCCATAAAGCCACACGTTGCAGGGGCTGCTGCATGACTTCCATTTTGCACAAAACCCGAGTTTTCGATTTTCTTGTCTGTTCTATATAAAGCAACCCTTTTGTGTATTTTTGGTTGGTTGCATAAAAAAGGTTTGATTTTTCCTAGCGATTTCCTGTAAATGGCTGGTTCAGCTTCCCCAAATGGAAACATGAGCGATGGTGATGGTGAGGAGATAGATATGGAAGAGGAGTTGAAGAGAGTTATTTTAGAGTGTGGGAATGGACTTCTTAAACCCTGTGATTCTATTGAAGAGCTTCTAAGGAAACTTGATGTAAGCCCCCAACTCGTTTTGTGATTTGTGATATGATCTTTATTGGTTATTCGGGGTTTATGTGTTTGGTTGTTCTTGTAGATAATCAGGCTGCTTATTTTTGTTACTTTTAACTATCATATTTTGAACCAGTGAAACTTTGTGTTGAGTGCCTCTGTTATAAAGATTTCTGCTTTTGAATCATTGCTATGAGATGAGACACGTATACCCTTGTGGAGATTGATGGTTATAAGTTGTAGAATAGCAAATATTACATACATCTACACCGCTATGTGTATGAAGTTCAGTTTCATCTAAAAAATCAGGGAGTTCCACAATCTTGACTGATAAATTGAGATACAAGTAGGTTAGTTTGTATGTTAGCATGTTCTGTACTAGTCTTGGTTATTTGCAGAATCTGATTGGAATTAATGGGCTTTATGTGTCTTTCAAGATATAGATTCTGATGAGAATTAGGGGACACTGGTAGTATGACTTATCTTTTCTTTGGTTATGTTTGAAAACCTTGGGAATTAACTCAGTTCAAAACTCTGATTTTTTATTGGCGCCTTAGAAAATGGAGCATCTTTTGCAACACTTGAGACAAGCTTACAAAGAGTTGGTTAAAACTGCACTTGAACCTGCCAAAATAGCACTGATTTCCGATGACCTTCTTCGACACACTGAAGTGGAAGTCAGGTTCACCATTGCATCTTGCATTACTGAGATCATAAGAATAACAGCACCTGACATCCCCTACAGAGAAGAGCAAATGAAGGTAACTCCAAACATGCCAAGATGCGCTGCTGATATTTTCATTGATCAATTTCTGCATTTTATTTTGAAGTTTAGTCCAAAAAATATCATTTCAACTTTGTCTAATAATTATATGTACTGTAAAATTCATGGGTGATGGATCAAATCTTCCTTTGGTTTTATATGCAGGATTATTTTCTGTTAGTTAATACTGCTTTCAAAGAATTGCCTTCCATTTCTGGACGTTCTTATTCAAAAGTGGTTTCAATCCTTCAAACTATATCCCATTGCCAGATATGCGTTATGATGTTGGATTATGAGTTGCATGACTTGGTTCATGAAATGTTTCGCCTGTTTTTGAATGGAATACGGTGAGACTTCAATCCCTTTACATCATTTGTTTTTAATCTTTCCCTTCTTCCAAATTCTAAATATTTCTTGCTGCATTTGTTTATGTCCAACAGTTCATATTTGGCTACCATAAGCTTGGAGTATTTTGTTGGTCTTGGAGGTTTTAAGCCTCACTGGATGGAATTTATAAACCAAAATTTTGATTCCTTTTGGGTTAAATTATGTAGATGGCCTAATCAAAATGAAATCTAATACCTGGCTAATTTGAAATTTTGAGTTGCTTGAGTTAGCCACTGAGATTCGTTGGTATACGAAGATAACATGTCACTGTTAAACTCACTTTCCTGACAACCTTGTTGACTTTTGGAGATTGTATTTTATGTTATTGTCACTTTTTGTGTAGATTGCACCACAGGTCTTTAGTTTTTACATTATATAGAACCAATTGTCTTTCAGGGTTCAGTTTGTACTCCTGTACTAGTAGGGATTTGGTCCATATTGCCACCTCCTCCTTATCTTCTAATATAAACTTTTATTGTGTAAGAAAGTTCTGTTGTAGCATTGAATCTTTTGAATCTTTATTGGTTATTTGGGGTCATAATTACCAAATATTGGCATTTTATTCTTTGCCAACTTTAGGCCTAGCCATTCAGAATCGGTATCCTCAAGCATGGAACATGTTATGACTCTGATGATTCAAAATAATGTGGATTCAGATGAATCACCATTGGAGCTTACTAAGATCCTTCTCGTCGCTATGAAGAAGGAAAATGAAGTAACTGATCCTAGTTTTACTTTTTTATGATATTAGTATTGGAATGTCTTTTGATCTTTCTAATTGTTTTTCTACAGAATGTTTCACCACTTGCCTTTCAATTGGCAAATAAAGTGTTTGAGAAATGTGCTAATGACCTCAAAGACTACATTCCAGAGGCTGTTAGATGCATGAAGGTTTCTGTTGAGGAGTATGATGGTCTTGTTGTATCATCATTCCAAGATTCAACTCAAAGGGCCGACGTGGTGTGTTTCTCTCGTAATGACTTAAATTAAATGTTAATAAAAGGTTTTTTAGACATCAATAACTATATTCCTGAATCAAATTTGATATTACTAAGATTTTAATACATTGTTGAATGATTTTTGTCAAGAAAAATTTACCACCATGTTATCCATAAATATTTCTTTTCTATATATGATATAGAAGTATCGATTGTATTAAAATTAAATAAGAGAGGTATTTAAGAGGTTTAGTCCTCCAGACATTCTGTTGTGAATGTACGTTTCGTGGCTGACCAATAGATCTTGTATCATGTTGCGTTCTATTAATAAGGATTTCACTGCTTTAAAATTCAATGAGATGGATTCTGTATTATGAGTCTATGACTGGATTGAGAATGATGTATTCGAAGTTTTGCTTTTGTTTTGGCCTTAAGCTTGAATACACTTGTATGGATAAGTTAGCAGTTAATTGACTAATTGTTATTTTGTATGTTTTCTTGATTATTCGAACCTTATAAAATTATTGCTCATGTGTCTCTAACGTTCTTGTGCTCTAAACGGGCATACATGGTCAATGAGTTCTTGTTGAACCTTATTCTTGTGAAAAGATTATCTGGAAAATTGACTGAATACAAATCCAATACCATCAGCAATCATACTTCTCAAAAAAATGATCCTAAAGCAATGGTGTTTTAATGTGACATCCTGAGTTAAAATGGTAGCAACTTCATTAGGATAATTGACTAACTAGGCAACCTAAACTAAAACGCCAGATTTTACTACATTTAGATGGCAAATGATAATTACTTTATTTCCCCGAGTTAGTTTTTCCACGAGGAAAGTTAACGTAAAAGGATTTCTGTTGTAAATTCGTTCACACTACATGCCTTTGGAGCCCATGATCAAGTTTACATCCCTAAGGCAAATGTATGTTTGCAGTTTTGTGTTCAGGTGTCCAATTTTCTCTTACTGACAAACTAGGTTATTTCAGTCTTACTGAACTGCATTTGTTTCCAAAGGAGGACGTTCTATCGCTTTTATGACCAAATAATATTTTCTTTTTTTTCCCTTTCCAGGATGCTAATGAGATGGGAGTCCATGCTTCTTCTCGTGGAGAGGTTGATGTTGCAGGAAATGGTGGATTATCCAAGCTAGAGGAGAATGACACTGATAATCTGAAGGATGATGAAAATTTTAGGGAAAATCACGGGGTGTTGTCACGTACCACTGATTTAACCAACAACCAAGAAATTGTTCTTGATATACCTGCACCAGAGGGTGAATTCCCTGGTGTAAATGACCTTTCCATAGATGATGGAACTAAGACTCCAGTAAGCAAGGGTGGTAATGGTGAAACAAGGAGCGACAGTCGGAAAGATGAAAATGTAAAACCATGGTATAGTTGTAATCGTGTCAAGAACCAAAAGGTGGTTAGGTTAAGTTCTAAAAACTTAACTGATGCTAGTTGTTCAAGAGATGTGGATTCATCAGGGGGTCGAGATTCTAGTTTAATTCCATTTAAGGAAGATTCTCAAATTAAAGATCATGATATTGTATTTGAAGGAAAATCTTCAGAGCAGCATGTTTCTTATGATGCATGCATAAATTCTCACTCAGAAAATGTAGGCAATCCAAATCGCGTGGAACGAGAACTGGAAACAGATGATGTTCCAGTTTCACAAAAAAGGAATAGGAAACCACACTCCTTAATAAAACCAGAGGAGGGATATGACCCTTCATGGATCATGACTGAATGGGTACCAACGAAATATTCTTGCTGTAGGAAAAATAGCCTGAGGAATGCTAGTTATGAGGACAGAATTATAATTTCCAAGGCTTCACAATCTTTGCACAGTCATGTGGGGGAACAATTGAATGTTCGCGACACTCAGGAGAAGTTTCTCAAAGAGAAAAAGGATGATAGAGTGGATCAGGATAATGTTCAATATTTATTATCCACCTCAGATAGTGATGTACGTGAGATAAGCACTTCTAAAGATATTACTGTCGCAGAGAGTAGAAAGGAGAAAATGGATAAAAGCCCAGGGGAGGATTTTCTTCATGGTGTAATCAATGGAGTCCTGCAAAACACAGTAAAAGGGAAAAGGTCTTCTACCATGGCACTTCCAGCCAAAGAAAGCTGGAGGAGAAATATAGTACTTGAGACCGGCAGTTCAAAAGATTCAGCAGATGTACACACATTAGAAGAGAAACTTAGGAAGACCTCAGATAAAATTTTATGTGCTAATAATATTTACACGACCCCAAAGCGTTATAGACAAATGCCCTCAAAAAAGGAAACTCATGCACGAAAGCGTAAGGGAAAAACTGTTATTTCGGAGGATTTATCAGGAGATTTCCTCATCAAGGTAGTAATTGATGATTTTGTTACCATTTACTGAATCCAAGTAATTTGTTTTTGAAGTTCTTTCTTTTGCTTTTATGTATTTTCCCACACCTTTTTTTGTGCCATGCAGACATTGATTTCGCAATCTCGAAATGAGTCATCTAAAAGGATAGCTCACTCTGTGGAATTTTCCAACCCTCAGCTGCTGAAGAGAGAGATATTACCTGACGAAGAGGTCTTGCTTTGTTAACATTTTTCGTGCATACTTGGTTTATGGTTACCTTCTGTTCAATTTCCTAAAGTTTGTCGTTTTGATGCATATATTGTTAAATTATTGCGTGCTCTTCTAAATTTTTTATGATAAAGAAGTGGTTGGAGTAAGTTTCTTGGTTTGTCCTCCTAAACAGTTCTTACATCCCCGTACAATTATTACCATTTTTGTGTTAACAAAGCGTCAACCATCACATGGTGAGACATTGAGTCTAAAGTATGTCTTGACAAGAGTGTAAGGTGAGTCAAGCCAGCTGATGAACTGACTTGATTCAAACTCAATTAAGCTTAAGATTCGAGCTCAAGCTAAAAAATAATTGTTAATGAGCACATTAGCCAGCACCAAAATATAACTTAATTATTGTATTTTAACATAATATGCAATATTACGATTATGTAAAATATTTTGTATGAATTTTATTCATAAAGATCACTATTTAGTTCATGAGCTGAAGCTCGCGAGCATGTTTGTGAAAGTTCATACACCTAATCTGAGTTCGCGAGCTGAGATCCTTGTTCTGAGCTAGTGAAATTTCACGTGTCGGACCCATTTACACCCTTAGTCTTCACCATATCAATATCTTATGATTTTGCACTCTAAGGGAAAGTGTAAATGCATCTGGAATTTTTTTCCCCGCAGATTTGGAAATGTCAAGTTGGGGGTGACAAAAAACATATGAACTCACATTATGTTATCGAGAAAACACTATTGAAATTAACTAACGGTATTTGGAAATCCAACTCCAAATGTGATTATTTAATCTTCTTTCCTTTCAAATACGTGCGAACTTGTATCATGAGAATGACATTTATTATATTTCACTGGAGTTTTCACTTGTAACAAGTTAAAAGAAACGCATGAAAATGATCTTTTCCCTTATTTCCTAGTCAACAACATATATGTTAATGCAATCTCATGGATTTCATATTTTCACCATTTCCTTCCCTCCTTTGATATTCTACCTCTCTAATGTGGTGTTCAATTAAATGTATCCAGAATCAGATTAAGAAAAGAAAACTGTTTTTGACGAAAAAGGCCCCTGGAGAAACAGGTACAGGCAAGACTGTTATTGTCAAGGTAAAAGCTGACTTCAATAGGTTTGGTATTGATTTTCCAAGTGTAAGTAGTATTCTGAAGTAATTTCTTATGTATTTCATTATCCGGTGAAGACGATGGCTCCTCAATCTAGAATCAGATTATCTAAACGGGAAGCTGATTCTCAGGAAGCCTCTAATCTACAGCAACAGAGGAGTAGCATCTCATCTAAAGAGGAGGTTTGTCACTAATCACTATTAACAGTCTTGCAACATATCGTATATCTGTTGGATGTTCTTCTAAAAATCTTGATGATAAGAGAACAATTTTTAGTAATTTTAGGTTGTACTTGATATCTATTTACCTTCCTATCATCAATCATCATTCATGCTTCAATTGAGGCATGCATGAGTCTAAAAAATATGCTTGCCATTGCAACATTTAAGATAACGTATAGCCCTGATGATTATGGAACCACTGAATAAGCATCATTTGCAGTTTTGAATGTATTAGAACTGTTGGAGAAGTTCAATCAAGTCTGCAACCATCGGGTATCTAGATATCTTATTCACTCATATTACTCCTCAATTTATGCATTGTTGATTATGTCAAAAAAAAAATTATACATTGTTGATCAAATAATGAGGAAAACCATTGTATTTTTCGGACGTCAAATGGAAATAATTGATTTGTTTGCCTACTGAAATCTCTTATGAATCTTCGTCAGATGAATTAATATTTTTATAATTCCAATCATGCAAACCATGTTTTGGATATCTATAATGTTATTTTTTGCCTCGGTTATGGTCAATGAGATGTATGCCAAGATATTTCTGTTATCGCAGGCTCTTTTGTTTACCGTGCTTCTTTCTTTATTTAACTTTTGTTTTGCAAATCCAACTTCATAATGTGGTATTGACTGATGGGATCCAGAACCACTCTAAGACAAGAATACATGCTCCAGCCAAGAAGACCCAGAAAGTGACCAGCCAAGGAAAGGCTGTTATTTTCGATAATCAGACTGAAGATATCAGCATCAAGGTAATAACTGCTTGAACAAATTTTTTTTGCAGTTTGTTGCGACTCTTTTCACATGCCAATCACGATCTTTGCAGACTTTAGTTTCTCAATCTAAAGAGGAAGCTCGTTCTGATGAAGTTTCTGACCCACAACGGACGGTATGGTCTTATTAATGATCTTGCTCTATCACTTATAAGTTCAACATCCATTGTATAAATATTTACTTGTCAAATGTTCCTTCAAAATACTCGATGGTAAACTTTAGATCAATTTTCTTCGTAGGCTTCTTTGTTTATGAACATTTTATCCTCTTGAATTTCGTTAGTCTTTCCCTGGCTATCGGTGTTGTGGTTAGTGTCTTAATGAACTTTTTATCCTCTCTGAGTTTCGTTAGTCTTTCCTTGACTATTGGTTCTGTGGTTAGTGTCTTCTATTGTGCACATGCTGATTCATTAGTTGGTGTCAGATCACGCCTTCAATCCTTAAACACAATTATACATTCATTTTCCATTCAATGTATATTCCGCATTTGTGCCATTAGAGAGTGGTTACTCTATTGGTTTCTAGACATTCACTTCCATCGATTTTTATCATTTCGGGTGAGTTATATGACCCAGCTATATTTTGTCTTGGATTTTCTTACCTTATATCTTTAGGCTCCTAAGGTAAATCCTGCAAATAAATGTCATGGTGAGGAATTGGTTGGTTGCAAGATAAAAGTTTGGTGGCCAATGGATAAGCTGTAAGTACTTCAAATCCTGATTCCTGATCACTAGGTGTTCATAACACTTCTTCTAGTGAGAATTTTCTTCTCCATAACTACTTTTCTGGTTTTATAGGTATTATGATGGAAAGGTTGCGTCTTACGACTATTTGAAAAAGAAACACCAGGTAAAACTTCACAGTAATGCCTATGCCTTGTCTGAAACTCTTAGTTTCACCTTAACAATCACAACTACTTTGGCTAATTCAATTTCTGGATTCACATATGCATTTACCCGTCATCATAATTCCCGAGTCACTTCTAAATGCAGGATGTAATTTTTTAAGCTCTAAGATGTGCCTAAAGTGATATTAACTTAAATTTTATGAATTTAGTAATTGGGGAATTGATAAATAATTTAAATCAACTCTTTCGGAATTTTAATTGTTTTTGTTTCATGAATAGGTCGATTATGATGATGGTGAAAAAGAAATACTGGACCTTAGAAGTGAATGTTGGGAAATGTTATGAGAAGGCAAATTTCCGCTCATGTGAGTGTTGCACTCACTAATTTGTTCCTATTTTTCCTCCCATACAATTTGGTTATATGACACTTTTTTTTTCTTTTTTTTTTACCAACAAGAACAGAGGACTAGTGTTCCGGCACCTCCTGGTGCCTCTACATTATGCAAGTACAGTTGCGACTTGATTGCAATTTAGTTGTTCAGTTGGTCTCGTATAAACAGTGCGGGACAAAGAAAGCATGACTTGATTTTATTCGTACTATGCCTGGAAATGCTTCCTGAAGTGCATGATTCTGTTTTTGTTAATATTGACCCTTATAATACAGTTCTCCGGTGAGGAACACCAACACTTAATGTGAGAAGATTATAAATTAATAACTTGAATATTGTATTAATTAGTTGTTAGTTATCTTTCTAGTTTTGTAACCCCATAATGTTTGAATCATTATTCTTGGTTTTTTTTTTAAAAAATATTTTTTACTATAATAGTCTTGGCTTTTAACCAGGTAAAAATCGTTTTGAAGCTGATTGGAGAATGGCACAAAAGATCCAAACATACATTTTTTGTCGAGTGCACTTGGTTCACACGTATTATCGACTCTGTAGTTTAAATGCTGCCAATGTTTAAATTTAGTCTTATACTACTTTTTGGCATGTAGATCCTGTGATGATGGGACCAACTCTTCTCAATTCTTCAAAACGTAAACTAAGGCTAAGAGATTCCCCAGCATGTTGATCTGGATCTGAATTTCTATTTGCATTTGCTCTGAAAGCATGTATTCTATCAGTGCTCTAAAAGGCGACGTCTAGGAACGCCTAAGTGGCGCCTAGGCGCTAGGCGGTTGTCCATCACTCCAATTTTTAGACAGTTGAAGTTTCAGAGAGTTATTACATTAATTGACTTTCTAATCGCCGCCTAGACGTTATTACATTAATTGACCTTCTAATCGCTGCTTAGACGCCGCAAAATACACCTAATTGGCCGCCTAGATGATCATATATTTAACTTTTTTTTTAAAAAAGTTTATTTGATATATTTGCCTATCAATTTGTAGCGGATGAAGACGAGAAATATGTTATGTATTTCAAGTTTGAATTCGATAAAGAGGAATTATTGGAGAAATATTAAAACTAACAAGAATAATTATATATTTAGACTAAAAAACATCACTTAGACAGATGAATTCGATAAAGACGAATTGTTGGAGAAATATTAAGATGGATCGGACTAGAATAATTAGATATTTAGCCTAAAAGAAAAAAATCGCCTAGGTCTTGCCTAAGTGGCCACCTAAGCGTCTAGGTACTAGGCGGTGGGTGACCGCCCGCCTACCATCCAACGCTTTTTAGAACATTTATTTTATGATGATGATTTTGAGTTATATCATTGAAAGGGAAAGTTCTTTTTATGAACTAGAAACTTGGTGACTGTTTAGACTTTAGCTGCGATGTCCCATGGCAGCAAGCTAGACATCCAGTTTAGGCCCCGTTTGGTTTCAAAAGCCGGACTAGAAAAGCACTTTTTTAAAAAAATTAAAAAAAGTGCTTTTTTAGTTAATAAGGTGTTTGGATGACAAAATAAGTGCATAAAAAAGCACTTTTTAAGTCAAAATTAGAGCTTTTTTTAAAAGCCAAAAATTATAACTTAAAAAAAAACTTTTTTAAAAAAATGTTTACCAAATCCAAACGGGCTCTTAGACTTTAGCTGACAGTACTAGTATATAATTACTAGGATGTAAATTATTTAATTAATCTAGGATAAATTAAAAAAGTGATATTGATTAATTACTTAAACAAATTAAAATAAACCAAGTTATTCTAAAGCAGAATCTTAATTAAATCAAATATTAATAAACTCGAAACATTCAAATTTCAGGAAAATGATCGGGACGTTGGACGCACAACGATATCAAATATCAATTATTTTCATGTATTGGATTTAATCAAGCAAGAATTATCTACGTTCACGATGAAATTCTCTATCATGATTATCTATTTCTAGAATTAATAATTTTATTTAATTTAACAGATCAATTATTTCTAATTAAATTTAATTAAACAAGTTTCTAGAATTAATAATCTTATTTTTTTTAACAGATCAATTATATCTAATTGAATTTAATGAAACAAAAACATATTCGTAACTATGGAATTTCAGCTTTTGCCTAAAATCGCACGCTGAAATCGAATAATATTTCTAGTCGGTTTAATCATGTGCTGATCAAATATTTTTGAAGTTATTTTCGATCTATTATTTTTCAAGTCAAGATTGAACAACAAACATGCAATTTATTATGCAATTAATTAATCAGATTAAAAGAAGAAACCTACGTGAATAGTAATCAATAAACGTAAAATAAATCAAACTGTCAATCAATCAAATACCCGAGCAAAATCAATAGTTTGGTCATATTGTAGTATAGTCAAAAGATGACTACTCCACCGCTTAAAAAAAAGACGACTACTCCATAAAATCAAAATTAAACAAAAATCCAATGTTTGAATTCATAACGAATAGGGAAAATTAAGAAGAATAAGAAAATCTCAGCGATGGTATGCGAATATTGTTTGTGTCCTTGGTTTTCTCCTTCTTCCAAACCCTAGCCGAAAACCTCTCCACTTGGGCCCAGGTTCCCTTTTATATTTTATCTTTCATTTTTTTAAAAAAAAAAACCTCATTTTTTTCATTAATTTGTGCCTAAGAATGTCCAAAAACTGAATGCAATCAGAATTTTCCATAAATTTCATAATTATGTGTAAATTAGGGAAATTTTTCGCGCACATGCACGGACCTTGTGCCAGATCCGACTGTGCAAGGTCCGGACACGGGTCCGTGTATTATTTTTTTGCAAATTTTTCAAGATTGTTTTTAAGACTGAAAGGAATTTTATTCATTGATATTTTCGGCCCTTAATTAATTGGATATTATAAGATTTTGCTTTCTAGACAAGATAAAATATATGATAAATATCCTATATATATATCGATTATGTTAAAGATATATTTGCCAAGTTTAAATCATGTCTTGATAAGGTGATTATTTGATATAATATAATTCGATATTATCAAGATTTGATTTGCAAGATTTGATAGAGTTTATTTCTTACTAAAAGATAGTTGCTTATTCTTGTAGTACTCTATCTAAGGAAATCTTCAAGATTTGAATGCTAATCTATAAAAGGAAATTTCACGCACAAGATGAACGCAAGCTTCAGACGTACAATTCTTTGCGCATACTCTGAAGAATTCTGTTGAAGAATTTGAAGAACTCTGAAGCAAGGTTTGCAACCATCGTTGTTGCATGTCCCCGTGTTGCCGTTCGTGTTGAAAACATCAGAGACAACACTGTGGAAACTGTGTTGTTGAAGATTTTTTCTGTCTCTTCAATTTAGGCTACGGGAGTTGCATCCAATTTCTTTTATACTCTGTTGTATTTTAGGATGCAAGTTTGATTTCTCAACTTGTTGAGAAATTTAGGATTTAATGACTTTTCGTAAAATTACTAGGATTGCTTTGTAAGACTGATCTTACGTTTACTCGTAATATTTAGCCCTAAGGCACCCGCACGAGTTTTTATACTCGTGCAAAATTATTTACTTGTGTTTTATTTATGCTTTAAATTTCCGCTTCACTGTGTTGTCTGTGGTGTTATAACACAAAGGACAACACTGCCTATTTTACATAACCAACCACACACCATTTTTTTCACGTGGCATCAGAGCCACCACTTGACTTTACTAAGTGAGTTCCTGGTTTGTGTTACAGGTTAGTTATGGACACTCCGTACACAAGTGCAATTCGTCCACCTATTTTGGATGAAACAAATTACGGCCCTTGGAAATTGAAGATGAGCATGTACATCCAATCCATTTAGTCCAGGGCTTGGCAACGTGTTCTTGACGGCTGGTCACCACCTATGAGAGATGATGATGTACCAGGACCAAAGCCAAGATCACAATGGACAGCCGAGGAGAATACTGCGGCTATTTATAACGCTAAAGCTCTTAATGCTATGTTTGTTTCTGTTGATATGAATATGTTTAATCTAATTGGTACTTGTACTTGTGCTAGTGATGCTTGAAAGAAACTGCAAACCCACTGTGAAGGCTCGGCAAGTGTTAAGAAAACAAGGATGCGTCTCATAACTTCAAAATTTGAGAAAATGAGAATGGAGGAATCTGAGACCATCATGGAATATATTGGAAGATTGAAGAGCCTTGCAAATGAAGCGTCTGTTCTTGGTGATCCTATTTCAAACGAGAGACTTGTATCCAAAGTGCTTCGTTCTGTCCCCAAAAGATTTCACACCAAGGTTTGTGCTATAGATGAATCAAAAGATACATCTATAATGGGTTTGGATGAGTTAATTAGTTCTCTTCGCACCTATGAGATGGAGTTGGAAGCCGAAGATGACTCAAAAGGTAAGTTTATTGCCTTTCAAGTATCTAATGATGTTTACAATGATTTTTCTGAAGTTCAACAGGAATTAAAGGAATCTGATCTTGAAGAGAATTCAATTGCTTTGATCTCGAAGAAATTCACTGATTATCTTAAGGTAATGAAAGAAAAGAAGGATGTAAAAGGTACACAACCTTCAAAATTCCCTTAACTGCCTACTTCAGAGAAGCCTCAAAAACCTGCTGCTACTCGGGGATCTCGACAAAGGTATGAAGGTAAGGTTGAGTCCTCAAGTAAAAATTTTGATAATGTTCAATGCAGGGAATGTAAGGGATATGGCCACTATGCTTATGAATGCGCAAATCGCCTTCGGAAAGGTATGAATGTGTCTCTAAGTGATGATGATTCGGAAGAAGAACAAGAAAAGGTTGAACAGGCAGATCTCATATCTTTTACTGCTTTACTGGAAAGTAAGAAAAATTTTCAGATCAATCCACTCGGTGTTGGCTCCGGTGTTGCAACATCTGGACGCAACACAGTTCAAAAATCTGTTTGTTTTGTTGCTTCTAACCTTGATAATTCCAATAATCATGAAGAACAGGTAGCTGATCCTTATACTCTGGAAGGTATTAAAAAACTCTATGAAGAGTTATACTATGATTGGAACAAGAGGAATGAGTTGAACACAACCCTCACAAAAGAGAATACTGAATTGAAAGCTGCTATGGCTAGATTGGAAGTTCTCATGAGTAAGAAAGATCTGGAATTAGGGTTGCTGAATTCTGAACTTGAAAGAGTAAAAACAACACTTGATAAATTTAATTCCAGTTCAAGCAAACTTAATTCCATTTTGAC
This sequence comes from Henckelia pumila, assembly GCF_033568475.1. Lineage (NCBI taxonomy): Eukaryota > Viridiplantae > Streptophyta > Magnoliopsida > Lamiales > Gesneriaceae > Henckelia > Henckelia pumila. The sequence continues at coordinate 157,345,199 of NC_133123.1, read as the reverse complement.
TATGGGTAAAAATGATAAGTTTGGTCTTGGTTTTAAAGAAAGTGTTTTTGAAACTGGTGAATCTTCCAAAACACCAGTGTTTGTGAAGGAAGGTAATGATTCCTTGAACCATCCTTCAACTGCTTCGAAAGGCCATTGTTGAAAAGAATGTTTCTGTCCCTAAGCCAAAACAATGGAAGCGTCCTTTTGTATGTCACTATTGTCTCAAATCTGGTCATATCAGACTTTTTTGTCGAAAGCTGAAGAATGACTATGTGTTGTGGGAATCTAAGCAGGTGTTGCCCCCCGTGTTGCCCAACACCAAGAGCAACACTGGAAGAAAGAGGCCCACTGTGAAGAAAGTTTGGATACAAAAGCCTGATGTTAGATGTTTTGTTATTTATACTTCCTTGAAAGCTAACACTGCAGGTAATTGGTATTTTGATAGTGGAAGCTCTCGGCACATGACAGGCTTGAAAGATCACCTCACTGATTACGTTGAACAAAATGGTGGTAGAGTGACCTATGGAGGTGGTGCAAAGGAAAGAATTGTTGGCAAAGGAACACTCAATGTGGAAGGGTTTCCAAAGCTTCATAACATCTTACACGTTGAAGGACTTAATGCAAACTTAATTTCAATAAGTCAACTGTGTGATGACGACTTGCATGTGAAGTTTGATAAGAATACTTGTGAAGTTTTTGATAATACTAATCATTGTGTTATAACAAGTACAAGATCAGTGGATAATTGCTACCAACTTGGTGAGGAATTGGCATGTAGACACTCAAAGGTTGATGAGTTTAGTCTATGGCACCAAAAGCTTGGACATGTGAATTTCAAGACCTTAAAAAATCTGAGTAAGTTTGAAGCTGTCAGAGGTCTTCCAAATCTAAAGTCTGGTGTTCCATATGTTTGTGGTGCATGCCAAAAAGGTAAGCAAACCCGTGTTGCGCATCCCATGTTACAACACTGTGGGACAACACGGTGTCTTGAACTTTTTCACATGGATTTAATGGGTCCTATGGAAGTCAAAAGCTATGGAGGTAAAAGGTATTCCTTGGTATGTGTTGATGATTTTTCTCGTTTTACATGGGTAAGGTTTCTTAGAGAAAAATCAGATACTTTTGATGTTTTTAAGAAGTTGTTTACCAAGATTACTAACCTACATACTTTGACTGTAGCAAGGATCAGAACTGATCATGGAAAGGAGTTTGAGAACTCATCTTTTTTTTTTGTGTGATAAGAAGGGCATCTCACAGGAGTTCTCTGCTCCAAAAACTCCTCAACGGAATGGAATTGCCGAAAGGAATAATAGGACGTTGCAGGAGATGGCTAGGGTGATAATGAGCTCAAAAAATATCTCCAAGAGATTTTGGGTAGAAGCATTAAACACAGAATGTCATATTTCCAATTGTGTGTATTTGAGAAGTGGTTCTTCGATGACTTCCTATGAAATTCTCATGGGAAAGAAGCCAAATCTCACTTATTTTCATATCTTTGGCTGTGTATGCTATGTTTTGAATGATAGAAATCACCTACCAAAATTTGATTCCAAAAGTGATAAGTGTTTGTTCCTTGGTTATTCTACTAATAGTCGTGCATATAGGATGTATAACCTTAGGACCAGAACAATTATGGAATCTATTAATGTTGTTTTTTATGATGGTGCAGATCTCAAAGAAAAAACTACTGAAGATGATATTGAAGGCTTGCTGGAAATTCCTCCCGAAGAACACAGTGTTGTCCCGGATGTTACAACACCAAACACAACACTGGTTCCTCCAGAAACTGTCCATGAGGAAAATTCCCAAAGTATTGAGGAAGCTGAGATGATTACTGAAAAGGACATTCCAAGCAAGATACAGAAGAATCATCCATCATCACAAATTATTGGAGATGTTCATGGAACAAGGTAAACCCGAGCTAAGGACAAAGTTGACTACCGCAAGTTGGTTGGGTTAGTATGCATGAGTTCCGTGTACTCATAGGTAATGCATTCCTGTTTTGTTTCCAATATTGAACCCAAGAATGTCAATGATGCTTTGAATGATGAATTTTGGGTAAATGTCATGCATGAAGAACTTGAGCAATTTGTCCGAAATGATGTGTGGTTTTTGGTTTCACCTCCTGATCATGGTAATGTTATTGGTACAAAATGGATTTTTAAAAATAAAACCGATGAATCAGGAAACATCATTAGGAACAAAGCAAGGTTGGTTGCTCAAGGGTATACGCAGGTTGAGGGGGTTGATTTTGATGAGACATTCGCTCCTGTTGCCCGCATTGAGTCAGTCCGACTATTGCTAGCTATTGCATGTCATATGGGTATAAAACTTTACCAAATGGATGTGAAGAGTGCGTTTTTTAATGGTATTTTAAATGAGGAAGTGTATGTGAAGCAACCCAAAGGCTTTGAGGATCCACACCACTTGGATCATGTTTACAAGTTGAAGAAGGCATTCTATGGCTTGAAGCAAGCTCCACGAGCATGGTATGGTAGGTTGACCGAGTATTTGCTCGAAATTGGCTTCAAACGAGGTGAGGTTGACAAAACCCTTTTTATTCAAAAGGCCAAAGGTGAAATTCTTATTTGTCAAGTCTATGTGGATGACATTATATTTGGCGCTTCTTCTCAAAAGCATGTTGATAGTTTTGTTGAATGCATGTCTTCTACGTTTGAAATGAGCATGGTAGGAGAATTAACTTTTTTCCTTGGACTGCAAGTTAAACAATCAAATGATGGGATTTTTCTTTGTCAAAGTAAGTATGCAAAGAATTTGGTGAAAAAGTTTTGCAAAGAGAATGTTTAGAACATGAAAACTCCTATGGGCTCGAGTGAAAAATTAGGAAAAGACAGTGTTGCGGCTGGTGTTGACAACACCATGTATCGCAGCATGATAGGAAGTCTTTTGTACTTGACTGCTAGTCGTCCGGATATCATGTTCAGTGTGTGTTTATGTGCTAGGTGCCAATCTGATCCAAAGGTAACCCATTTAAAAGCTGTGATGAGAATTTTGAAATATGTTTCGGGTACACTGGATTTGGGATTGTGGTATACGAGGGAAACCAACACTAATCTTGTAGGTTTTAGTGATGCTGATTGGGCTGGTGATGTGAATGATAGAAAGAGCACTACGGGTGAGTGTTTTTACCTTGGCAATAATTTGGTTTCATGGTATAGTCGTAAGCAAAATTATGTGTCACTTTCGACTGCTGAATCTGAATATGTGGCAGCCGAAAGTTGTTGTTCACAACTTCTTTGGATGAACCAAATGATTGAAGATTATGGTTTTAAGAGTGAACCCCCCATTGTTTATTGTGATAATTCGAGTGCTATTGATATATCAAAGAATCCAGTTTAACACTCACGCACAAAACACATTGACATTCGTCATCACTTTATTCGAGATTTGGTAGAAAAAAATATGATTCGAATGGAGTTTGTTGGAACCAATAACCAATTGGCAGAAATTTTTACTAAAGCATTAGATCATGATAGATTCTCAACTCTTCGGAGGTCTCTCAGCATGTGTGCATTATAATCCTTTGCATATGTTGTCTGCGGTGTTACAACACTACCGACAACACTGTTGTTTTTCTTGTCATGCATTTTTAGGATCTTAGGCATTCTACACTCACTCTGTTATGTGTAGTGTTTAAATCTCTGTTTCATTGATTCAATCGATGCCAAGTTTTTCTGCAAAATATTTATTGAAACACACTGACCCTTGCAAATCGAACTCTGACTAAACCACTAAGTAGTTGAGGGATGTACGTGTATTCCATGTTCTTGTCCCATGTGAACGGTGGTTTTGCAAATTCAGTGTTCAGTTTTTTTAAAGTTTGATGACCAATGTCATATTTACAAGCTTTATAAATAATCGGAAAAAAATGGAAAAAGCTACCTAATTGAGTCCAATGAAGACTGTTCTTTTAGTGTGCAGGCTACCACTTCTGGAATTTTTCTGAAAACAAGGGTAATCTCAAATGCTTTTTGAAAAACTATGGTGTTTTTGATGATGTTGGCAACATGAGAGGCAACACTACACTTGTCAATATATTGTTTGCTTGTGATTGCATTCTTATTTTATATTACATTTTGTTTAGGCATAAAATAGGCCATGCATATGTATTTTTGTTAATAGGGTTCTGTTTTTGGGTAAGGTTCTAAATAGACGAATTTTGATGATTTACCCTATTTACTAAAAATTGAATTTTTGTGATTGCCTTTTCTTTCAGTGGAGTTAGGCTGATGTGGAGGTAATTCTGGAAGATTTGAGCTGAAATATTTATCTCGGATTATTGCCTTATTTATGAGATTTTATCTCTTAAATCTCGGCTTTTAAAATTTTGGCCGTTTAGGAAAGTTACCGTTGTAACTTGAGGGAGATCAGGGATCAGGGTAATTATGGGTTTGTTAGGAGAATATTACCGTTTGTGATAAGGGTTCTATATATAAGTTTTCGTGATTATCGGGCATTATCATCTTCTCAATTTGCTTTATTCCCAATCAAGTCTTCTGCAAACCCTACATCCTTCTTTCTATAAAATTTTTATTTGCCATGGCAGGCTTTGATCCACAGGATATTAGAAGCGAGATAGGCCATAAAGAACCCGATGTTGCCGCCAGTGTTGCAACACCGGAGAACCCAACTTCCACCCCTTCTCTGCCGATCGTTCCAGTACCCATGGAATCCGTTCCTCTTGCTGTTCTCATGTCGGGAGAACCAGGGAACGCTATTGATTTGGAGAATCCTCCTGATTTCTCCGTTTTGAATAGGGTTAATCCTCCTCAACTGATGGCTCGCCGATCAAAAAGGCAGGCAGGTTACAACCCTGATTTCACCCAGTCTAAAAGGTTTTACAAGGGTCCTCGCATCTCCATGGCTGAAGAAGATCGCAGCTCCGGCGACGATTCTGATGATGCCAACTACGAATTTGTGGCGAGGAAGAAACCCTCTAGTTCTGCTGCTGCCTCTGCCTCTGCTCCTATTGTTGAATCTGCATCTGAGAGTGATGATTCAAGCACTTCTGGTGATGCTCCGCCTAAGGATGCTCCTGAAAAAGCTGCACCTCAGGAACCTGCTGGTTCCGATGAAGATGCCACCTTGGCACAAATTTTGGAAAGCCTGAAGCAAGGAAAGGCTTCCTCGTCTGTTCCTCCCTCTGCTCATCTCTCCGATGATGAGCCTGATGCTGAGATGATGGAGGAGTTTGCTGCAAACAAAGCCCATCAAGCTAATGATCATTCTTCCTCTTCTTCTTCTGCCGACTCTGATGCTGACTCTTCCGATAAGAGTGCTGATATTGGAGATGAAGAAGACTCTGAAGATATTTCCAGCATAGATGCTGATGAATGGCCTCTGGACCAGGAGGTTGTGTCTACTGCTGATGCCCGTGTTGCTGTTGGTGCTGACAACACCACAGACAACACTGTTGATGAGGACTATGGCATGGATGCTGCTCATTCCATCATGTTTTATTCTAGTGATGCTGCCATTGTTTGGCCTCTCCTCGCTCATAGAGGTCTACTGGATGAGAGGAACATTGATGTACTCTCCTATGATAGGTACAATTTGATTGATTTTTTGAAGCTTCGACAGCTCTATTCTACTGTTGTTGCTGTAGTAACCCAGATTTCATTTTAAGATAATAATATGTTAAACATGATTAAGGGTTGGTAATTAATCAATTTCGGAGTATTATTGGACTTCGGAAGAGAATATGGGTTTTTGACTTTGGGCCGGATCGGAAGCTCCGAACCCAGATCGGAAGTTCCGATCCTAACCACTTCGGAAGCTCATCGGAAGCACCGAGATCGGAAGCTTCGATCCAGGAACGGAAGTTTCGATCTCCGGCTGCCAGCTTTGCCCGATGACTCAGCCGCGAGTTTTGACAAGTGTTGAACGTAGAGCAGATCGGAAGCTCCGATCGCCCGATCGGAAGTTCCGACCCTGGCGTGTCTTGCATGCACGCAATGAGCTGGATCGAAAGCTCCGATCCTGAAATCGGAAGTTCCGATCCTGGCCGGGAATTTTGCCTATAAATAGGTCTCGTTCGATTTCATTTTGAAATACGAATTCCCGAGTTTCTTTCTTCAGTTATATAGTGTGAGATATACACTTGAGGGCCCTATCGGTTATAATAGAGGTTCTGGAATAACCAAGGTGTGGTTATAGTCATCCGGGACTAGCGACTTCAAAGGGCTAACTACGGACGAAGGTATGGTCCGGGAATCTATTTAAGTTTTAGGAGTACTTATTAGCTTAGTTAAGGCTTATAGAATTTATGTAGTGATACGGTGAACTTTTGAATATAGGCTTGGAACCTAGGATCCTACTTTACTTGAACTAACCTAGAGGTACGTACACATTGACTGAGATTGCCAGCGAGTATACATGTTTATATGTTGCATTTATTTGGCATTATTATATGGCATGATGTATGATTTATCGCTTTCTATACTCATATGTCATGTGCATATACACGTTGAGCCTATACCTTGATATACCTGATTATAGAGCCGCTCAGCTCTATACTCGATAGTCTGTCACTGAGAGTACCGCGACGGCGGGGGCATTTATGTCTGTCTACTCTGGTATACTAGACGAGTGTGGTTGCACCCAAAGGTTGATCCGTGCGATGGCAGCACTCATGTGGCGCCGGTTCTGAGCATGACTTTTCAGATGACCCTGTACCAGTCATCATGTTGCATGCATTATATGCATATGTTTACTCATGTCTATGTACTGGGCGTTAGCGCTCACGTCCTAGTTGTTATCTTGGACACCCTATTCCATGGGGCAGGTCGCAGGATGGACGGAGCTGGTAGTTCAAGGCAGGACTAGGGAGCAGGAGCCTTGAGGATTTTATTATACAGCAGGATTTGATATAGCTGTATAATGTTTACTGTTTAAGTTTTTGATTTGGTTGTATCACTACAGTATTAAGCCTGGATTATTTACTAAGCTGATATGTAAATTATGGATTATGTTTCCGCACGTTTTTACTCTGTTAAGTATTTTGCTGTATTAAGTTTAATGCATGCTATTAGTTGCCAGTTAGTAGGTGATTCCATGCAGGGTCACTACATTTTTGGTATCAGAGCATGCATAGATTTTGGGATTAGTACTTGGGATTTAGTTTAGTCTTGAGTAATTCTTGCGCATTTGGGATTTTAATGTGCAATTCTTTTCAGGATATGGCTGACAAGAGTCACGGTAGTATTGGCCAGGGAGGTGGTCATCATCATTGTCATCACCGCCATCATGATGATCAACATCGTCATCATGAGGGTAGACGTCGCTACTCTATCAATAAATTCATGCAAGTAGGACCGAAACCCTTGGTGGGAGGCGAGAATCCTGAACAAGCTAGAAGCTGGATGTCTAAACTCGAGAGTACTTTTCGTGCTTTCGATTGTACTGAGGATCAGAAATTGGAAGTTCTAGAATTTGTTCTAGAAGATCGAGCACGTTTTTGGTGGGATGCCAAAGCTGCTCAGGCACGTACTGAGAGAGGACAGGTGACTTGGGGGGATTTCTGTCGGGAGTTCCAGAAACTGTATTTTCCTCCGGCTGTTCGCCAAGCACGATCGATGGAGTTGCTTACTTTGAGGCAAGGATCAATGACTATTGATCAATATCAGCAAAGATTTCTTGATCTGCTACCTTTCAGTCCTCATATCAATGAGAGTGATGCATCGAAGTATGATATCTTTCTACAAGGTTTGAACCAAGATATCTACTCACAGGTTGTTGTCTGTGATGACCCGGTATCTTTTGAGACTTTGGTGAACTGTTGCCGTCTTGTGGAGACTAGAAACAGGCGGGCACAGTTGATGATGTCAGCACAGCCTAGTGGATATTTTGAGCCTCGAGCTCAATCTGTTGTGCAATCTGTACCTACGTCTTCTTCTACTCCTAGTACTTCGTCTGGTTCTCGTGGTTCACGAGGTACATTCCGTTTCGGAAAGAAGAAGAAGAAAGAGGAATTCTGTAGCCATTGTGGAGGGAAGCATCCTGCAGCTTCATGTCGGAGAGCTACTGGTGCTTGTTATATTTGCGGTCAGCAGGGACATCTGCGGAGAGATTGTCCTCAGCGCATGGGTCTTGCTAGTGGATCAGGATCACAGGTTGGATCTCAGGCTTCTATTGTTCCACGTCAGCAGTCAGCACCACAGAGTTCTTCTGGTTATCGTCCCCAGACTCAAGGGCAGGTGTTTGCTCTGTCTCAGGAGCAGGCTACAGAGGGAAGCGATCGCATGTTGGCAGGTACCTTTCTGTTATATGGTATTCCTGCACTTGTATTAATTGATACTGGAGCATCGCATTCCTTTATTTCTAGTCGCTTTGTTAAGAGACATAGATTACCTTATGTATCATTAGATATGGATTTAGTTGTATCTACTCCGTTGGAGCAAGAGATAGTAACTAAGCGTCTAGTTATGGGTTGCCTTCTGGAGTTTGAGGGTAATGCGTTAGCGGCTAATTTGATGATATTAGCAATGACAGATTTTGACTGTATCTTGGGAATAGATATGGTGACTTTGTATCACGCTACTGTGGATTGTTATCAGCGTCTGGTACAGTTTCATCCTGCTGAGGGTGATAGCTGGTATTTTTATGGTGAGGGTGCGCGACCTCCAATGCCACTTGTTTCGGCTCTGAAGGCATGTCATATCTTGGAGTCAGGTGGGGAGGGCTACCTCATCTATGCAGTTGATATGTCCACGAGTAGTACGGGTATTGATCGGTTACCGGTTGTCAGCGAGTTTCCTGACATATTCCCTGATGAGATTCCTGGTTTTCCTCCGGTGCGAGAGGTTGAATTTGGTATTGATTTAGTACCAGGAACTACGCCTATATCCCGAGCACCTTATCGTCTGGCACCGTCAAAGATGAGGAAATTGAAACAGCAGTTGCAGGATCTGCTTGATAAGGGATATATTCGTCCGAGTGTTTCTCCGTGGGGAGCACCTGTGTTATTTGTCAAGAAAAAGGATGGATCGATGCGATTGTGTATTGATTACAGGCAGTTGAATCGTGTCACCATCAAGAATAAGTATCCTTTACCACGGATTGATGATCTGTTCGACCAACTACAGGGTACTTTTTTTATTCTAAGATAGATCTGAGATCTGGATACCATCAGATACGGGTACGAGACTCAGATATATCTACGACTGCTTTCAGGACCAGATACGGGCATTATGAATTTCTGGTGATGCCATTCGGTTTGACGAATGCACCGGCAGTCTTTATGAATCTGATGAATCAGATATTTCAAGAGTATCTGGATAGATTTGTCATCGTCTTCATTGATGATATTCTTGTCTATTTTCATAACAAGGATGAGCATGCACAGCATCTAAGGATTGTTTTACAGACGTTACGAGATAAGCAGTTGTATGCGAAATTGAGCAAGTGTGAATTTTGGCTTGATCGGGTAGTGTTTCTCGGTCATGTAATTTCTAGTGAAGGAATATCTGTTGATCCAAGTAAGATAGAGGCAGTGCTGAACTGGTCTCAACCGACGACGGTTGCTGAGATTCGTAGTTTCTTGGGTCTAGCGGGATATTACCGTCGGTTCATCGAGAATTTTTCACAGTTGGCCAGGCCTTTGACTCAGCTTACTCGGAAAGATGTTACCTTCATATGGTCCTCGGATTGTGAGGAGTCATTTCACGAGCTGCGGAGACGTCTTACTACTGCACCTGTGCTAGCTCTACCTTCTGGATCAGGAGGTTATGTTGTCTATACTGATGCCTCTGGTCAGGGGTTAGGTTGTGTTCTGACACAGCATGGACATGTTATTGCTTATGCTTCTCGACAGTTGAAGACGCATGAGAGTAATTATCCAGTACATGATCTCAAGTTAGCCGCCATTGTATTTGTGCTCAAGATCTGGAGGCATTATCTTTATGGCGAGAAATTTGAGATATTCACGGATCACAAGAGTTTGAAGTATTTATTCACTCAGGCGGAGTTGAATATGCGACAGAGACGCTGGATGGATCTTCTGAAGGATTATGATTGTGAAATCAAATATCATCCAGGTTTTGTTAATCTTACCGCTGATGCCTTGATTCGGCAGGTGAGACTTTATGCACTTCAGACTAGTGAAGTATCTCATATGATTCAAGAGTGTTGTTCATTGAGTTTTACGCTCAAGCACAAGAAAGGGAGGAATGAGATTCGTTTGTATACTATTCTATCTGAGCCAGCATTGTATTCTCGGATCAGAGATGCTCAGATATCTGATGTTAAGACTCAGCGTTTGGCACGTCTAGCCAATGGAGTTAATACATCTGGATTCCATTTTCAGGCAGATGGTTCATTGTGCCTATCTAATCGAGTGGTTGTACCTAATGATGCGGAGCTCAGGAACGATATTCTTTCTCAAGCTCACAGGAGTCGATTATCAGTCCATCCTGGAAGCATGAAAATGTATAAGGACTTGCGAACTAGATTTTGGTGGAAAGGGATGAAGCGAAGTGTGTATCAATTTGTTTCAAGATTTTTGGTTTGTCAATAGGTCAAGGCTGAACATCGACGACCAGGTGGATTACTGCAGAATCTTGAGATTCTCGAATGGAAGTGGGAGCACGTAACTATGGATTTTGTCACCCACTTACCTATGACGTCACGTCAGTGTAATGCTATCTGGGTCGTTGTTGACCGTTTGACGAAATCAGCACACTTTATTCCTTATAACAGGGAGTATTCTTATGATCGCATGACACGTTTATACATCCAGGAGATAGTGCGATTACATGGGATTCCAGTGAGCATAGTCAGTGATAGAGACCCGCAATTTACCTCACGTTTTTGGGGTAGTTTTCAGGAGGCGTTGGGTACCACTCTGAGTTTGAGCACTGCATATCATCCGGAGACTGACGGGCAGTCAGAGCGGACGATTCGTATGCTGGAGGATATGCTACGTTCTTCTGTCATGGATTTTGGCTTATCTTGGCAGGATCAGTTACCTTTGATCAAATTTGCCTACAATAACAGTTATCATCGTAGTATCGATATGGCACCTTTCGAGGCATTGTACGGTCGACGGTGTCATACTCCGTTATTTTGGGATGAAGTCGGAGAACGACAAGCCGAGGGTCCTGAATTGGTGCAGTAGATTATAGACAAGGTAGATTTGATCAAGCATAGGATCAAAGTTGCTCAAGATAGACAAGCCAGTTATGCTAATATTCGACGCAGGCCACTTCAGTTTGAGCCTGGTGAATATGTGTTTCTCCGAGTATCACCTTTCAGGAAGGTGATGAGATTCGGCGTGAAAGGCAAGTTGTCTCCTCGTTTTATTGGACCTTTCCAGATACTGGAGAAGATTGGAGATGTTGCATATCGTTTGGCTTTACCGCCAAATATTTCCAGTATACATAATGTTTTTCATGTGTCGTTGCTTCGACAGTATATAGCTGATGAATCTCATGTGATTCAGTCTACTGAAATTCAGCTAGAGCCAGATCTGTCTTTTGTTGAACGACCAATCCGTATCCTAGACAGGAAGGAGAAAGTTCTTCGGAACAAGACTATACCACTTGTGATGGTACAGTGGCAGCGCCGAGGCATTGAAAAAGCAACTTGGGAAACTGAAAGTCGTATGCAAGCGGAATATCCTGAGTTGTTTGCTTTGTACTTTTGATTTACCATGTAAGATGTAATTACAGTTGTTGCAATAAAACATGGTTTGATGCTTCATATTGTTATCTTGATTTGTCTTTAGATGTTATTTTGCGGACAAAATATCTAAAGGTGGGGAGAATGTAGTAACCCAGATTTCATTTTAAGATAATAATATGTTAAACATGATTAAGGGTTGGTAATTAATCAATTTCGGAGTGTTATTGGACTTCGGAAGAGAATATGGGTTTTTGACTTTGGGCCGGATCGGAAGCTCCGAACCCAGATCGAAAGTTCCGATCCTAGCCACTTCGGAAGCTCATCGGAAGCACCGAGATCGGAAGCTCCGATCCAGGAACGGAAGTTCCGATCTCCGGCTGCCAGCTTTGCCCGATGACTCAGCCGCGAGTTTTGATAAGTGTTGAACGTAGAGCAGATTGGAAGCTCCGATCGCCCGATCGGAAGTTCCGATCCTGGCGTGTCTTGCATGCACGCAATGAGCTGGATCGGAAGCTCCGATCCTGAAATCGGAAGTTCCGATCCTGGCCGGGAATTTTGCCTATAAATAGGTCTCGTTCGATTTCATTTTGAAATATGAATTCCCGAGTTTCTTTCTTCAGTTATATAGTGTGAGATATACACTTGAGGGCCCTATCGGTTATAATAGAGGTTCTGGAATAACCAAGGTGTGGTTATAGTCATCCGGAACTAGCGACTTCAAAGGGCTAACTATGGACGAAGGTATGGTCCAGGAATCTATTTAAGTTTTAGGAGTACTTATTAGCTTAGTTAAGGCTTATAGAATTTATGTAGTGATACGGTGAACTTTTGAATATAGGCTTGGAACCTAGGATCCTACTTTACTTGAACTAGCCTAGAGGTACGTACATATTGACTGAGATTGCCAGCAAGTATGCATGTTTATATGTTGCATTTATTTGGCATTATTATATGGCATGATGTATGATTTATCGCTTTCTATACTCATATGTCATGTGCATATACACGTTGAGCCTATACCTTGATATACCTGATTATAGAGCCGCTCAGATCTATACTCGATAGTCTGTCACTGAGAGTACCGCGACGGCGGGGGCATTTATGTCTGTCTACTCTGGTGTACTAGACGAGTGTGGTTGCACCCAAAGGTTGATCCGTGCGGTGGCAGCACTCATGTGGCGCCGGTTCTGAGCATGACTTTTCAGATGACCCTGTACCAGACATCATGTTGCATGCATTATATACATATGTTTACTCATGTCTATGTACTGGGCATTAGCGCTCACGTCCTAGTTGTTATCTTGGACACCCTATTTCATGGGGCAGGTCGCAGGATGGACGGAGCTGGTAGTTCAAGGCAGGACTAGGGAGCAGGAGCCTTGAGGATTTTATTATACAGCAGGATTTGATATAGCTGTATAATGTTTACTGTTTAAGTTTTCGATTTGGTTGTATCACTACAGTATTAAGCCTGGATTATTTACTAAGCTGAAATGTAAATTATGAATTATGTTTCCGCACGTTTTTACTCTGTTAAGTATTTTGCTGTATTAAGTTTAATGCATGCTATTAGTTGCCAGTTAGTAGGTGATTCCATGCAGGGTCACTACAGTTGCCGTGATACCCTATTGTAAGAGGGTGATTCTGGAATTCTATGCCAACCTGACTGCTAGCATTGAAGATCCAGAATCTGCAAAATATGGCTTGGTGTATCTACGGGGTCGGCTGTTCGAGTTCACTCCAGCCGTGATCAACTCTCTCTATTCCACCCCAGACATTGATGAAGGCAATCCTCCAGAGATCAATGAAGTGATTACTGTTCTCACTGGTGGTATGGTCAAACAATTCTCTGACCATTTTTCTGCAGCTAAGCTCACCTCTTTTTATTCTGTGTTGCATAAGATAGCTGTGAGGAATTGGACTCCTTCATCCAACTCAACAGTTATCACAAGACCACAGGCGGTCATTTTGTATGCCATTGGGACTGGGAGTTCCTTCAATTTTGGGAAGATGGTAATTAAGACAGTGCTCCAGTTTGCTGATGGAGGACTCAAATCAACAAAGCTGCCATTCCCATCCTTGATCTACGATATTTTGGAATCTCAGGCTTTCATCCGTAATATTACAGAAGATCTCACTGATCAACCTGAGATTTTGAAGTTAGCAGCTGGACTTCTCAAGGGAAATCGAGTTCTAGATTTTTCCTGGACTGCTACTCCTACTCCTATTGCTGAAGCTGCTGGTGTTGCACCCGGTGTTACCAACACGGGTGACAACACTGAAGAAACAGTGCCTACTCCTAGTACCCTGGAATTCACCACTGCCACTATTCAGCTGCTGATGACTCGTGCTGAAGAGAAAATTGCGCAAGCACGGGAAGATATTGCGTTCTACAACATGATCTTGGCTGATTGTCGGAGACAACTTGACATTTTTGACCAAACAGGGGGAGATAATAGTGCACAAGATGAAGCTGGTCCATCTGGGACTAAAGATGATGAGGATGAAGCCTCTGATCAAGATGGATCTGATAGTGATCAAATTTAGATTTGCTTCTTCTCTCATCTTTGCTTTATTTGCTTCATTCCGATTTCAATATAATTGTTTTTGTTTGTTCTAGTTATGTGCTTTAAGTGCTCTTACATGCTTTAACTAGACTAACATCTTCTACTCCAATTATGCTCTGATATATGAATTAAAGAATCACATGTGTTATTGTCCATGTTATCCACCGTGTTACGACACGAGGGACAACACTTCAGGGGGAGACTTTAAAATTCAGGGGGAGAAGATTTTTAAACTCAGGGGGAGTTTATGATTATTTCATACTTGTGCAATGTTTTGTCCAGAAAGCAAAAAGGGGATATTGAAAAGAATTTTATTCCTTGATATTTTCGGCTCTTAATTAATTGGATATTATAAGATTTTGTTTTCTAGACAAGATAAAATATATGGTAAATATCCTATATATATATCGATTATGTTAAAGATATATTTTTTAAATCATGTTTTGATAAGGTGATTATTTGATATAATATAATTCGATATTATCAAGATTTGATTTGCAAGATTTGATAGAGTTTATTTCCTACTAAAAGATAGTTGTTTATTCTTGTAGGACTCTATCTAAGAAAATCTTCAAGATTTGAATGCTAATCTATAAAAGGGGATTTCACGCACAAGATGAACGCAAGCTTCAGACGTACAATTCTCTGCGCATACTCTGAAGAATTCTGTTGAAGAATTTGAAGAACTTTGAAGCAAGGTTTGCAACCATCATTGTTGCATGTCTCCGTGTTGTCATTCGTGTTGAAGACATCAGAGACAACACTGTGGGAACTGTGTTGTTGAAGATTTTTTCTGTCTCTTCAATTTAGGCTACGGGAGTTGCATCCAATTTCTTTTATACTCTGTTGTATTTTAGGATGCAAGTTTGATTTTTCAACTTGTTGAAAAATTTAGGATTTAATGACTTTTCGTAAAATTACTAGGATTGCTTTGTAAGATTGATCTTACATTTACTAGTAATATTTAGCCCTAAGGCACCCGCACGAGTTTTTATACTCGTGCAAAATTATTTACTTGTGTTTTATTTACGCTTTAAATTTCGCTGCACTGTGTTGTCTGTGGTGTTACAATACAAAGAACAACACTGCCTATTTTACATAACCAATCACGCACACCGTTTTTTTCAAGGACGATACACGGACCATGGTTCAGACCTCATATAGGGTCCGTGCATTCAACGTATTGACTTTTTTTGGAGTCTTTTTTTTCCTTGTAAGTTTCCTTGCTTTCCGTCAATTACAAGTCGCACTACAATGTTTGATTTTGTTTTCTTCAATATTTCAAGCTTTCAAAACTACAAACAATAAACATATGATGATTTAAACGCACAACTCGGGACAAAAACATCAGATAAGCATGAATATGACAAAAAAAAGTTCAAAATATGCTACATGATTCATGGTTATCAAACTTCAATATCAATTGCTTCGTATCATGCTCGTTATACAAAAACGCTGAATTAAAGTTAGGAAAAATTGACATTTTGTAGTTATGCAAGTTGGCAAGTATTTTGTTTTAGTCCTATAACTTTTCAAAGTTTGATCTTAGTCCAGTAACTTGGATTTTTTTTTTGTTTTTGTTTTTGTTTTCATCGAAAGTCACTAAATCAATCGAGTATTACTTATTTGGCACTAGGGGTGGAATCGGGTTGGGACCCGTCCCGTAACCCCCTTACCCGATTTCCGTCCCGATAGGAATTGAGATATTTTTTTATCCCGATCCCACACCCGAGAAGTGTCGGGACCCGAATGTTTCGGGATCCCGAACATTCGGGATCCCGTCGGATTGGGAGAGGGTAATCCCGAATTATTTTTTTAAAAAAAATTCTATGAAAATATTTTTTAAAAAAAATTATGAAAAAAATCAAACAATTTTTTAATACATTACAAATAAATTAAAATTTATTTATATATAACAATTAAAAAACTAAAACTTTTTTTTAGTACATTATAAATAAACTAAAACAACTACTTAATTAATAAAAAAACATATAATTATTCATAATAATAAAAAAAAACAAAATAAAAATTTATAACTCAATGTTAATATTAAAAAAGATAAATATAAAAAAAATTACATGGTATATAATTATAAAAAATATTAAAATATAAAATTTTTAAAAAATTATTTTTTTAATTAAAAAACATTATTAAAAAAAAATTATATTCGGGTCGGGTCGGGAATCCCGTCGGGAAGAGTAGCCTATCCTGATCCCGATCCCTAAATTAATCGAGTCGGGAAAATTTCGGGTCGAAAAAATTTTGGGACAGGATCGGGTTGGAAATCGGGACGGGTCGGGATTTATATGAAATTTGCCACCCCTATTTGGCACCGATACTTTTCTATACGTCGAGGTGATCACGGTGCGATTTTTTGGTTTTTTTAAAAAAAAATTAAACTGAATTGCCCTTTGCGGTTTGGTTATACTTTATTTTTATTATTGTGATTTTGAATATAAAATTGGTTTTGCGGTTTTGAGCGATTTTAAGCAATTGCGATTGATTTGCAATTTTTAAATGATAAGTAGAATGAAAAAAAAAAAGTTCTCAAATTATTTAAAACAATAATATAAAAAAAAATAATAAATAACATATTTAAAGATAATATAACCACAAATAGTAAAAAACATAATTAGATAAAATATATAACATAAAAAATAAAACATCAAAATAAAGTTAAAAAAGATAAATATGATCTTTTATGTTTCGTTTTCAGTCATGATCATAAAACAATTCAAAGAATATTTGTTGTGCTAAGAAATAAAAAAGAAAAATATCGAAAGAATGTTGTGAGAAAAAGTGACGGAGTGCAAATAGAAATAAAAAATATAATATATATTAAGATGTCATTAATAATATTATTTAAAACAACTATATAAGCAATGCGGTGCGGTACGAGAGGATTTGGTAAAAAAAGAAAAAGATAACCGCACCGTGCGGTTTATATTTTTTTTAAAAAAAACTACAGTTATTTATTTAAAAAAATGTAAAAAAAAAAAAAACGGTGCGGTGTGGTACGGTTGGTTCGGGCAGTTATTAAAAAAATTTGATCAGCCCTACTTATATGGATCATTTGGCAAGAATAAACCATATATTGCACAAATTAAATTTCTTATGCAAAAATAAATGAAAAAAAAAAACGACACTCAATATTCACAAATCTGGGAAAAAAAACTTGTCGTTTCGTTTTATTTTGATCAAATATATTTTAATATGTGTAATATAAGCTTACATTATAAGAGTACATCAAAGCCAAACAAGTAATATTCGAGATTTAGTGACTTTCGATGAAATGATCAATTTTTATTTTTATTTTTAAAAAAATCTAAGTTGTTTGATTAAGACCAAACTTTTAAAAAATTGTAGGACTTAAACAAAAAATAAAAAAAAATGTCATCTAAGACTAAAATTACAATTTTACAATTAAAGTTACTTGTATCATTGAACGTAAAATTGTTCTTTTTAATGATAATTTTTCAAACAAGAAGTTCCAATGTTTGAATGTTGATATGAAGAATAGTTGAATTGAAAAAAGAAAAAAAAAAGTTGAATTGAAGAATTTGACATATTCTAATGTACAACCACAAATATCAGATTGAAAAAATATCTCTGACCAGCTGTTAGTCAACTGATTTAGCTGCAACTAATTCCTGGCCCCCAAAATCATTTCTTGAACCCTAATTTGTGAGACCCTCGATTTCACAATTCCGATTGATTCGTTCCTCGATTAATGGCTCCATCTGCAGTTATTCATATCCCATCATCATGCGCCACTCGTCTCTTCAAAACCCACCAGCCCTTATGTTCTCCACCCATTTGCACTTCCAAAGCCGTCAGCTTTACCATCAGAGCCTCAACTTCACTCGACAATTATGCCCCCTCCATGCCTGCAGGGCCCTTGAATTGCAGCGCCAGCAGCTGGAAGTGGAAGTATCAGGGCAATTCAGTGAATATCCACTTCGAGAAGTTCGAGAAGGAGGGCAATAATGGGCCTTGCAAGAACATTCTGATGGTTCCCACGATCTCTGACGTCAGCACCGTGGAGGAGTGGAGGCTTGTTGCTGAAGAAGTTGTGAAGAAGAATGGTGGGATTGGCTTGAGTGCGACCATTGTGGACTGGCCTGGTCTGGGGTACTCGGACAGGCCGAAACTCGACTACAATGCTGACGTTATGGAGAGATTTCTGGTGGATTTTATTAGTTCCCCTGATTGCCCCATTGCCAGCTCTGTGGCAGGTGTGGAAAATTGTATCTTGAAGTAGATTTTTCGTTTATATTTGTTGGTTTTGTGTGCGCAAGAAGTCGGGTGCCTGGTTTAGTTATCGGTTATTTATCTTGGATTAAAATCACACATTTGCATTTGTTTTATTTTGGTTGTTTTCGGAAAATTATGTAGATCAATTAAGGTGATCAGGTTAGTAACTTGGTATTTCTTTGTTCATGACCACTAAAGAATATTTGTTTAACACTTTGTGATGATGGTTAGCCCTCTGCCGTGAATATAGGTTTCATCTTATCTGTAGCTTATACAAAATTTTGAAGGGATATTTTATGTATTTGTTGTCCTTCAGTAATTTTCTGACCAAAGAGGAGCTCTCTTTAGGAACTAAATGTTTGCTGTAACTGTTGTTGGGGGGTCGGTAGCAGTCGAATTATTCTTTTGGCTCTAGCAGGCATGTGTTGGGCTCTGCTTATTCATTTACAGATTCTTGTGCATTTAGTTTGTTGCGTATACTCATTGCATTAATTCAGTTAACTTGGGAACTGATTTTTCTTTCCAATTTTGTTTTAAGCGTGTCAAGATATCGAGAGAATATCATTTTTAATGAAACTTTAGGACATATGACTGAACTTGTTATCCAGTTCATTTCTCCAACTCTAAATTGTCCTGAGATTCCTCTTTGTTCTTATTTGGTTCATTAACATGTAGACTTTGTGTTCATTTGCTCGTTATTGATTTTAGAACTTATCCTCAATATTGATTGTATACATAACTATTTACACATTTGATCATGCAAAAGTAATGTCTTTTTATGTCTGGTTACTTTCCCAAACTGCATTATATAAATTGTTACCTTTTTAATATGTTATTGCATCTCTCAGATAATGATTATGTGGTCTTTGGAGGAGGGCATGCTGCGACTATAGCAGTGCGTGCAACAAGAAACGGTACCTTAAAGCCAAAGGCCATTGCTGCTGTTGCTCCCACCTGGGCTGGCCCCCTTCCTATTGTGTTTGGTAAAGATTCAAGTATGGAGACTAGGTAGGTGTTACCCTCAACATTCTTCGCAAATTATCGAAGTTATGAAAAGATCTCTTTTTCTGAAGCATGGTCAAGCCACTCATCTTCTTTTTGTTTATGGTTAAGCATCAAGTTTTTCATCAGTCAACGACATATTCAAAATGTTCCCTATGAGATTTAAAGTTTACGTGTGATCTTTAATCAAGTCATATCTTGGAAAAAAAAATCGTAGGATGCATTTATCTGTTGGTTGATACTTCACATCTTTTATGGTATTTAAATAACCGTGTCTTCCGCTCTACCTTGCAAATTTGCAGGTATGGGCTTCTTAGAGGGACCTTAAGGGCTCCTGCTGTGGGTTGGATGATGTACAATGTGCTTGTGAGTAATGAGAAGGCAATTCAATCTCAGTACAAGTCCCATGTATATGCAGATCCTGAAAATGTGACACCTAGTATTATTGAGAGCAGATATGAGCTGACGAAACGGAAAGGTGCTCGGTATGTGCCTGCTGCTTTCTTGACTGGGTTGCTTGATCCAGTAAATTCCAGGGAGGAGTTCATCGAACTATTTGCGGGCCTAGAAGGAAAGCTGCCTGTGCTAGTTATGTCCACATCACGCGCACCAAAGAGGTCAAAAGCCGAAATGGAAGCTCTTAGGGGTGCAAAAGGAGTAAGCAAATTTGTTGAAGTGCCTGGTGCTCTCCTTCCTCAAGAAGAGTATCCTACAGCTGTCGCAGAAGAGCTATACAGGTTTTTAATCGAGACCTTTGAATATAAAGCTTAAGAAATATTCATATCGAGTGGCAGATAGTTCTGTGAATTAAGAACATTGAATGTTATATTACAGATTCATACTCAAAGTCTTGGGGTTAACCCTTGTTTATATTTTATCCAAAATTTTGTTTGATGATAAATCATTTCGAACAAATTCGGGTTTGCAATAAATTTCAACCGAAACCTGAAAATGTGTATTGTATTCCGACCGTATGTTTTAGTCCAGGATACATCATCAGCATTCTGGTTTGTGGTTATGTCTGCAATTTTGTTTTAGAAAGTTTTCAGTACTCTCATATAACGAATACCATTTCCCTGCAAGCAATGACTTAATTTGTTCTTTGTGTTGTACTTTACAAGGTCTCATTTCAATCTTCTTCTCAGCTGATGTATTTATCTTACCAGTAAATTTTCTTGTTATAACCATTGTTATCAAAGGCTCGAAGCACACGAAAACGCTCCTGCACCTTGGGCCTTGCCTCAAGGTGCAAGTCGATGTGCACCTCTTGTGTAAGTGAAGCATGCCGAGTAATGGCCGGATGATTCTGTCATCCACAGGGTGTGATACACCCGGTGTAGCATTCACTGCTCGTTTGGTGTGACCGCACTTGGTGGTTGGTGTAGCATAGAATCTGACCTGAGTAGTAATATTTTGGAATTAAATGTGTGAAAAAAGGGTATCATATGACATATAGTGTGCAAGTAATTACCAAGCTATGGAAGTATGGAACAAGTATGAACAACTATTCTTCTGAGTACAAGCATATAAGAAATACTATTACATTGTGAGGCTCTTATGCTTCAGATGGTAAATGAGATCCTACACGTATAGTACAGACACTGTCTCAACCCAAATTCAAAGGTTGAGATTTATCAATACATGTGGGGTCGCAAATATTGATAAATATTGATAAATCTTCACTCTTAATTATATCATTGGGATAGTATCCGTAAAAATAAAATAAAATTATCCACTTCGAACTTGAGGGATAGCGTAGTTTTGTGACTTGAAGTTATTATCAACAACTTTTTTCCATATGTCCTACTTTAAGGTATACACTATAGTTGTACGACGAAACGACAGTGATATCACTCGTTTATATATGTTGTATGTAACAATCGATATTGTTATCCTGTAGGTTATAATAATCAAAATGTGTTGTTTGAACTGTTATATAATTTTAAGTTTGATACAGTAGAAAGAGTTCGATGTTACAATTGTCCAAGCTATATATGAAAATAAGAATTGATTTCTATTATGTAATTGTTCGAGTTCGTTATTTATAAAATTAAATTATATGGTTGCACGAATACGTTTTTTTTATTGTTGTGCCATATGATGTAACAAGAATAGTTCGACTATATTCAGAAAATATTATGAAATGGCAAGGCTACAATATAATTATATCAAGTAGGAATTTCTAACGTAGATATAATGTCCGGGGAAAAGCTCGGAACATATAGATTTAAGTTACTATATGTATTAAAAGATAAAAGTTAAAATGTTCTCACGAGTCAATTTTATGAGATATAACTTTTATTTGACCTGACTCATAAAAAATATTAAATTTTATGTCAAAAATATTATTTTTTTTATTATAAAAATGAGTCGAGTTGATCCGTCTATGGATGTTCAAATTTCGGATAAAACCGAAAAAATCGTAAATCCAAACCGAAAAAATCAAACACCGAACCGAAAACCAGATTTTGAAATTTGGATATAAATGTTAAAGGCGAAATTTATTTGGTTTGGTTTTGGATTATATATATGTCAAAATCGAACCAATCGAAAAAACCGAAATTTCATTAACTTAATAATTTAATTTATATTATATATTTATTGAGATGATATTTAATGAATGAGGATCATTTATAATAATTTTTAAATTGATTATTGTTTATTTAAGTCATTTAGATTTTGAATTTAGAGGTTTTACAAATAAAATCATGTAAAAAGATAACATTTTATATTTTAAAATATATTTATATTATTAATAAAATAATTGTATCAAAATCGAATTAATCGAATAACCGAACCGGATTGGAAGAAAACGATTTGGATATCGGATTATATATTTTTAAAATCGAAAACCAAAATAAAATACCGAAAAAGAATTAACCGATGAACAATCCTAAATCTGTCTCACGCGCGCACATGGGTGCTCACGGTGGTTGCTCACCATATCATTTCTTTATATATATATATATATATATATGAGTTTTGCTATCCTGCACACCCATCGTGCCCACCATGAGGTGGCACTCAACTATTGGACGCACAATTCATCACATCCAATAGTTGAGTGTCACCTCATGGTGAGCACATTAGGTGGGCACGGTGAGTGGGCAGGATAGCAAAATTGTATATATATATATATATATATATATATATATATGTGTGAGGACATTTCAGCTGCCCAACAATATTTTCTTACCTCGTCCCCGACCATTAAAACCCGGTACCGGGTTTTAGTTGTTTTTGTTTTTGATTTTTCGCATAACTAAAACACGGTATCGAGTTTTAGTTGTCGGGGACGAGTTGGGCATCATTGGTTGGGCAGCGGAAAATATATATATATATATATAGATAAAATCTTTTTTCTTGGAAAGAAACCGAAGTGTGAAACAATATTTACAAGTCAATTTGAACAAGACTTCAAACTTTGGGACCAACGATGGATTTTCCATATGCATGTCCTAATTAATTCCAAAGAATCATTCTGGACAAACTACTAATTTAAAAAAGGTTCGAAATAATTAAAATTTGGTTGATAGCTACGGAAGTTGAAGTTCGTATGGTCACCATGTTTTTTATAACCTAATACAGCCACTACTTGTGATCTTTTTTTCCCTCTTACTCAAATCTGTCAAGTACAAAGTTTTTAAAGATCATACATGAATGATGAATTGATTTGAACTATATTAGCGATACGCAGGGACAGATCTAGAAATTTGAGTTTGGAGAGTTTAAATTAATGTAATAAATTATATATTATTATAAAAAAAATATAATTAATTTTAATATATGTTGAAGCTCATTTAACGATTTTATGAATTTAGAGTAATAGACCATAAATACGACTTGAAAATTTTCTTCCCAATTTTTATAATTTATTTTGATTAAACTTAATAATTGATTAAAATTAACAAATTAAATTTTCATTATCTAAGAATTATACCTTTTAATCACTCAATCATGAAAAACTCACTTTTCAACCTTTTATCATCATCCAAAGATTACAATATTTTAAAAGTAATCTGAAAACAAATGAGATTTCATGTGTATATCTATGCTTGAGACGTGAGACATCAAGTCATGAGACCGAATTTATATATAAATTTCAGAGAAACAACTCATATATATACAAGAATAAAAATTTTAAGACACTGTTAATTATTTTGAGAGATATACAAGTTTTTTTCTTAAAAAAAGAAAAAGAAAAAAAAATTGGATAGGGCTATAGCCCACCACAACCCTAATGCCATCCCTGCGGTATGCTTACAGTCGAAATGATCGTGGTGCATTTAGATTGAAATATTTGAAACAATTAATCGGATGAAATTATGTAAGGTGAATTTTTTTTAATTTTTATACCAATTTAGTTGATTAGATCCGGTATACAAAATATACTCTAGATGCAACTATATCATTTCAATTTATTTTAAAATCAAATCATTTCATCCAAATACATTCTTATTTCTCGCATGACCATGCGATATTAATAAATTAATTAATTAATTTTGAAAACATGTGAATGATTTTAACCATCACCTAGGCTTTGCTTACATCCTTATCTAAACCATCTTACGTGTGAACTCTAATCTTACACGGCTTATGCTTGTCTCAATCTATAGTTCGTACGTACGTGACCATTTGTCAATGAAACAAAATATATAGTACAATTTATTAATTAATATATTTATATATAATACTATAATAGACACACACACATATAGATATCAAAATAGGAATAGAACCAAAATCTAAATACATGATCTAAACAAAAATTTGCTCACACTTCTTGTACATATATGCGTGTGTATGAAGAGTTCAAATTGCTGTATTTATTGACTACCATGACATAATTTGCACAAAAATTTAAGCTCGATCGCATACACATGCTTATCAGATTCGACTTGGATTCGATAATTTTTTTTATATATATATGGTCATGATATACTCGTAATATATATAAATTAATAATTTAATTTGATAATTATCAAATTCGAGTAGAGCTTGAACTTGGAGGTGAAATGTATATATAGTAGGTATATATGTGGAGCTGGGAAACTTCAAAAAAATAGACATACTTTGAGGTAAAATGTAATAGATGTCATCCATTGAAGTTGGGAAACTTCTGAGATATGGACATATACATTTTTTTGTAAATAAAATTTTATGTTGTTTCATGCTAAGTATTTAAAATAAAGTTCCCTCATCATTAAGGTAAGCGGATATATAGGTCTGTCGACATGAATGATTTGTCTTCCTTTGGCTGAAATAATTGTTTTGTTAAGATCGTGACATGTTGCGGTAAAACGATAAACGCTCGATTTTATATTTAATTAATTAAAACATGATTTATAGATTACAACGTGCTTGCAAATTCTAAAATTAAAATTGGTTCTCAATTTCGTCTCGTATCTATAGTTTTTACTAGTATTTCGCTGCACGCGTTGCGTGCTCGTACATTTTGTTTTTTTAACGAAAAAAATAAATAATAAATTAAAAAATTAAAAAAATAATAAAAATATAATGTTTTCCTAAACAAATATTCACAAAAAATATATATATCTTATAAAGTGAGTGTTATTTTTGTAAATAAAATAATATCAAAGGGCACAAAGTGAGCTTTTAATGGCTAGAAAAGAGAAAACCATATAAAATGACTATTTTGCCCAATAATTTTAGTTTTATTGAAAATTAAGTTAGGAGATAATGTTAATTTCAAATCAAAATTCACCAATTAATTGAAAATTTGTTAATTAGAAGATCTCTACTTTAATAATATAGTAAGATGATAAACCAAAATTATCCTTACAAAATTAAAAAAACATTTCATCTTAATTTAATAAAAAATATTATAAAAACCCAATTTGAAATTTTTTTTATTTATCTATAACTATTATATCTAACAAAATATTCTTTCATAATTATCCACATTTTTGAAATTTAAAATGACTACATGCTATTTAACATTAAAAATATTACAAAAATCATAAAATTTCTATTTTGATATCATATCTAGGAGTTTTACGAAACTATAATATTTTCGGATTTTTAGTTTTTAATTTTAAATATCATTTATATGAAATATTTTAAAAATATAAATACATTACGTTTATGCGATATATAATATCAACATATTATACGCGTATCATGTGTGTTTTGACTATTAGTATCAAGTATTATTCCCTGTCCAAAATTGAATTTTATATTTTGTATTCTCTTTGATTAATAAAATATATTCATGAGATTACAATAAAACATAATACTATTGATATCAGTCACAATTTCAAGGACCCATTACGATCGAATCTGTACCATCCATTTTTTTCTGATATATATATATATATATATATAAAATTTCAGCTGCCCAACTAATGATGCTCAATTCGTCACCGACCACTAAAATCTGATACCGAGTTAGTTATGCGAAAAATTAAAAAAAACAACTAAAACCCGATACCGAATTTTAGTGATCGAAAACGAGGTGGAGAAATATTGTTGAACAGCTGAAAAGTCATATATATATATATATATATATTCTCGAATTTAAAAGACGGTGAACAATAAGTTTCTAACACACACAAATAAATAAATATATGTAATTTTAGTCATTTTTTTTAAATATTGATGTGGAGCGGATATGACGGTGATTTATATACTGTCACGTCATCAATTTAAATGAAAAAAAACTAAATATATGAAAATTTGAAATATTTAAGACTGAAACAAATTTGACAACATAAAATATTAAAATCGGAAAGAGATAATATATATGATGAAAATAAAATCTCTCTATAATATATAAATATTATTTGTTTCTAAGATATATTTTTATTTTTAGTCCCATCAATTTTTCAAAAAAAAAATTGTTTCGAAATTAAAATATTTTTTAAAAAAATATTAAGACCAAGTCTTCCTTAGAAATTTACAAATAAAAAAAAATGTTGTGTGGAGTTGAATACAACTAATTTAAAATTTTGGAGAATTTTGATTGGTTAAAAAATATAGAGTTTTTAAATATGGAGCACCCCACAGCAGCCAATACTGACTATTTCAGATTAATAATCATGGCCACCGTTCTCATTTAATTTTCACATTTTAAATAATATTTAATTATTTATAACATTTTTATCGAACATTTGTGTCCTTGAATCACGTGAATCATTATTTTTTCTAAAATAAATTTAATTATTCAATTGAGAAAATCCATATTTAGGAATTTAGTATAACTTTGAATTAAGGATTTTGTTTACATTAAAGGTATCGAGTGCTAAAATTATTTTGAAACATCAATATTACTTGATGTGACAAAGGTAACTAAAAGAAGATTGTAGGCGTTGACTGTTAAGGGAGGGCGATCGCACATATTGGCTCTGCTTTGGCTTGTTTATGTAAGGTCTATCTTCAACCTAAAACTTTATTTTAAAGTTGTTTTATTTTATAATAGTGCAATTCTGCATCAAATATAACATTCATCTCCAATCCACTTACTTCAAATCTTACTTTAAAAAAAATATTTTCGAAATATTTCTTTTACCGTACTTTTTATTATTCATAAAAATATATATTTATACATTTGCATTAATTAATTACATTACATATAATTTTTATTATATTAATATTATAATATTAATAATTACAATAATATAACTAAAATGATAAATATATTAATTTGGTATTATTATAATAATATATTATTATAAATTAAATATTGTCTAATTATTTTATAAATTATTAAACATTTTTAATTACTATAACACAAACTAATTATTTTTTAAATAATCAGAAAAAAAATTATTTTTTAAATAATACCTTAATTACAATTCATTATTTAAAAATTAAACTATTTTTCTTTTTTAAAATTTTATTTTATTTGCATTATATAAATAATAAAAAAAACAATTAAAAAATTTTTAAAAAAAAGAAAAAAAAAGTAAAAACCCCCTGCGTCAGATTTGACGCAGGAATCCTGCGTCAAATCTGACGCAGGGAGGGAATTCATTGGACGCTAGCGTCCATGGGTTGGAGAAACAACCCTGCGTCAGAATAGCATTTCACGCTATTTTGAGATGCCCTAAGTTATAAATATCAATTTTATGAGATTGATTTCCGTATTCAATTTAAACTGTAAAAATTTATGTGAAAATTATTATTCTTTATTACATATATGTCGAGTTAACCCATATTACAAGTACCTAGCTTTGAAATTGTCTCATGAATCTACACTTGGTTTTAAAAAAAGAAACTGTCTCATGAAATTTACTTAAATTATTATATCATATATTCTCTCCGTCTCGATTATATAGTCTTACTTTTTTTTACACAGATTAAGAAAACAATTTTATACAAACTTTATATTTTATCCCTATTTAATGTATTAAAAAATGATTGCACAATTTTCAAGGTCTAGTTAATAGGGTTATATTAGTAAAGAATTGTAAAAAATATTACTAAATATAACATATAACTATATATTTGGGATAAACAAAAAAAATATAAACTATATAATTAAGACGAAGGGAGTATATTATAATAAAATTCAAAATAATAAATATTTTTTTGTTAGACACGCACGATGGTGCATGATGGTGTAAACAAAAGTTTGACTTTTTATTCAAAACAAATTTATTTATTTAATTAAATAGTTTAAACAAATAATTGATTCGTATTCACAAAGTCAACACCGCATTCCCCGCACTGGGTCATTTTGTCTGCAGACCCACACGTGGCAAAGTGGTGCCATGCATCTTGCTATTTGTGGACATCTATTTTATAAATATAAATAGTGTTTTTTTTTATTTTCTCAACAAAATATGAATAATTATAATAATTATACAATTGTTTACTTTTTTTAAGATCATAAATAAAATTATCCAACAATTTTTGGCCCTGAAAATATAAAAATATGCATCTTAATGGTCCATAGTATTTTTTACAAACTATTTTCTCTTGTGTCCTGATGTCATGTTTGTTGCGTTAATTTATTATTTTTTATTGGGACAGTAATGAACAATTGATATTTAAATTATTTTACGATTTAAAATATTTAAAATATAATATTATTTTTCAATTATAATTTTTAATAAATCGACCAAAATGAAACATCGGATTCTTTAGTTAGTGTTGCTACTTGCTACGACTAAATAAGTAAAATGAACGCAAATGGGGGTACCTAAAAAAGATAGGAATGGAACTATGCCATGATTTAAAAATTAACACATTAAATAAGATTGGTGTAGAAATATTCGACAATTAATATGGCAAATTGAGAACAAGACAAATATATACATGTCGCCGATGAATCATGAAAGTAGTCGACATTAAGATTGTCCAAATATAGTCGGTGTTGAAATATTTTATAATATTTTTATTTTGAGTTTTATGAAAATTTCATACGATTTTATAAAAACTTCTGAATTAAATCTTATATATGAAATTACAAATATTTTTCAAAATTTGGTGAAACATTAATATGAAAACAATTATTTGATTTTCTTTATGTTATTTACATTTAATTGAAAATGTAAAGTACTTTTATTTATTAAGTATGTACAATCACAGAAAAAAAAAAAGTGATTCTAGGTTTTTGGCTTTAAAAAAACTAGTTTTTTATGTTTCTTAAACATAAATTCTGGGTTAACTTCTACTTAATTTAATTAAATTTTAAAAATTAATGTGATGTTGATTCTGTTTCTACAAAAGTGATTTTGATTAAAATACTGGAGTCCATTATTTATCAAACACTAATTATTTCTTATTTTCAACTTTACCCTTTTCTTTTCTAGCAACACTTTTAATTATCACTTGTTAAAAACAAAAGCTATTGCAAACACTCCCTCGCCTTTATTCTAATCTTACCACTTAAACACCAACTAATTGCTGCTTAATAACAACTAAGCCCACTTAACATCTTAACCATCTCATAATTGGACACTAATACTGTGGGCCTGGCCCGTAATGAGAAAATAAAAAACGCCTTTTCGAAAATGGGCCCACTTAACAGCCGCTGAGGGACCAAGGACGTGGAATGGAAGCTTTCCCATGCCCCAATTTGTCTTTACGCAAACAAAAATAAACACGCTGCCATGTGTTGTACCATACACCACACAAGTGGTACATCCAGCCCAATGGGCCTACACCGTTGACACCAATTCATTGAACTTAAAAGATTATGCTGGCAAATCATGGTGTGCCATCCCTTTCTCCTTTGGGTGCCACTCGAGAAATGGTCCCAAGTCCCAACTATATCTATCAACATACATTGCAATGTTTCTTTGGTGGTGAGCATTTCGGTTATGGTGTCAATTTTGAACAAATTAATCTATATTATTGTACCAACATAGAGCGACGACGATGATATATGTAATCGGATGTCAATCCAATCGCTATGTTTCGGCCCAGGTTTATTGGATGAGAATTTACACTTGTGTTGCTCTGTTAGGTAATAAACACGAAAGATGTTATGTTCCAAAGATAAACTTGTGTTTGACGTATGTGTTGATCATGCTTACAAATGAGAGTTTTTGTCATATTTACGTCTTTTGGTACTACACTAAGTAACTATCATAAAAATTCTTTTTTTGCTTGCCATTTGAATCCTCTTACCATTTGCTTATGTTCTCAATAAATTTGGGATTATCAAATATAGGAGATGGGTGGTTTAGATATCAAGCATTCCGAGTTCTGGGGTACGCACGTTGGTTCCCAATGATCTTGTTCCGACCATACCTCGTTCCACATTGGTGTGCGACATTGTTGAAATCTGTGCCCAAGACATTACACAATGGTAACATAGATGGTTGCGGTGCGAACATAAAGATAATAGTGATATGTGACAAAAAGATATGTGGGGCAAAATCCCGGTTCAGTCCTAAATATTTGGACACATTTCCGGTTCAGTTCTAAATGCTTGGATGTTACCGGTTTGGTCCTAAATCTTTCCCAAAAGTTTTCGATTCAGTCCTAAATGTTTATACGTTCCCGGTTTGGTCCTATATATTTCCCAAAAGTTTTCGGTTCAGTCCTAAATATTTTTACATTTCCGATTTCGTGCCAAATATTTCTCAAAAGTTCTCGGTTTGATCTTTCCATGTACTCGTGCGTTAAAACTAACATCGCGTAGTGTTATATCATTTATAATTGATTTTTATATTATTTATTATCTATTTAACATTAAAAAAGTTGTAAATAAAACACAAATTTATTAGAGTTTTTATCCAAATTTAAATCAATTTTACACAATGTTCAAAATAAAAATATTAAATCATGATGCTACAAAATAAAAACTTAAATAAAATAAACGAAACTTGAGAAATTAAAATTTAATGATGTTATTTCACATTTCTATTAATTTTGTTATATTCTCATTCATGATGATTGCACATTTAAGAAAACATTTGAGAGTTGAAAAAAGATATATATCTTTTTAAAACTCTTTTTATAATTTTAAAAATACTATTTGAAAAAAATTTATTATTAAATAAAACTTAATTTCATATCACTACTTCAACAGTGGTCAAATACTTCATTATATTTTCTCAATTGTTAACCATAAGTATTCTTCTCTTGAAAAATTTGATGAAAATTTCAAATATTTTGTGAAATAAGTAATACTAGTTATTTGCTAAAACATATGTTTATTTGTTTGTGAATGATAATGTTTTTAACTATCAGGTTGCACGGTTCAATTATTTTTTATTCTATAATTTTATTTTGCATAATTTATATTATATTTTCATTTGAAAGAAATTCTTGTTCATTTATTATTATTATTATTATTATTATTATTATTATTATTATTATTAGCTTCTATTTTATTTAGGACGAAATCTGGAACGTAAAACATTTAGGACTGAACCGGCAACTTTTTAAAATATTTGGGACCAAACCGAAAACATAAAAATATTTAGGACTGAACCGAGAATTTTTGAAAAATATTTCGGACTAAACCGGAAACATTAAACATTTAGGACTGAACCGGAAATATGTCCAAACATTTAGGACTGAATCGGAATTTTCTCCAGATATGTGCATAGAAGCTGTCTATGGAACCTGAGCGACAAAGTGTCAAATGCACAAGAGCCTTCTTTTGAATCTATATGGACAAGTCTTGGGTGAATTGATGATTCAGGTAGTGATAATTAATGATGTTGGGTATTGAAATAGTGGTGATTGTAATACCCTCCCGCATTGCATTGGGAGAAGTGTATGACATGGTTATCAAGTGTGGTCCTGGTAATAAACTCGAACTTATAAGAAGTTAAGATAACAATTTTTGTATGGTAATTAAGGGAGAATATGGATTTGTTGATAATGGATCCGATCACACATTATCATATTAGCTTTCACGAAAATTCATATCAGACGGTCTCATGGGTTAATTTTCTAAGATTTGTATTTTATTCAACCTAACACATAAGTATAATTTTTTAAGTCAAAAATATTATTTTTTCATTCAAAGTATAAACGAATTCGACCCGTCTCACGAATATAAATACGTCACACCGTCTTGTAGAAAAGTGCTCTTTGATTTTTCTTTTTATCCATCCAATATAATCTCATTGAATTTAACGCGGTTAATTTTGCATAAATTATAATATCTGATTTCAGGATTTGTCATGGAGACACGTCACACGTTCTCTATCAATTAAATTTTTTTTGCGTAGATCTAATGTCACACGTTCTCTATCAACAATAAAAAATTTGAGTTCAACCTAGCATATGGGTATTACTCCTAGGGATGAGTTTTCGGTATACCGTATCTAAAATATTGGTATGAAAAAAATTCATATCGGTACCGATATCGAAATTTCAAAATTTTGGTATGAAAAACATACATATTGCTACCGTACAAATACCGAAAAAAAATTCGATATACCAAAAAAATGTTTATATATCGAAAAAATTTCGATATGGTATCCCGAAAAGTTGGTATTTTGGTTCGGTATTCCAGCCCTAATTACCCCAATGATAGATCTAATGTCTCATGATTTGTCACGTCAACAATATATCATTAATTACGCCTACGTGTAAAAATAAAAATCATTAAATGCATGACTTAGGGCATCCACAGTGGGAGCTCGAAACACTTCTGACAAGGGAAAGAGCTTCTCCAAAGGGCGCTCTTGACAGCAAAAGCGCCCTTTGCTTATATTTTTTTAATATTTTTTTTATTATTTAAATATATATAAATATAATCGTTATTATATATTGTATATATTACATATACATACACACTTTTCTTCCTCCACTTTTTTTCCTCCACCGTTTCTTTTTTCTTCTTTTTCGGCTTTTCTTTTTCAAATTATTGCATCCGATACTTTAATTTTTTTTAGTATTTTTTATTATTAAATATTATATATATTAATATTTTTTATTATTTAATTTAATATTATATATATATATATCCGTTATGCAGACACATTATTGCCTTTTGTTTGTATTATGTAAAGTTATTAAAAAAATATGAAAATATATATTTTTAATTAAAAAAAGCCGTTCAAAGTTTCCTATAAATACACTGTGCATTTTCATTATTTCATGCTACAATTCTTTCACACACAAAATCACTTGATTCACTCCATCAATTTATTTGAAATGGATGAAAATTTTTTCGGGTCTTTTAGAAATTATTTGCATTCCGAAAATATCGAAAAAAATACCGCAGAAAATTCTCAGAGTCGTCCTAATAGCCAATTTATTTCTCCCACACAATACCCTCATAATTTTCCAAATCTTTCACAATATCCGCTTAATTTTCAAGGCTCTCAAAGCTTGCCTACTTTTCCGAGCAATGTTCGTCATCAAGCTCCATTTTATGCGTGTCCACTTGAATATTGACAAGCTATGGGTAGTCAATTTGCAATGGACCTTAGGTGGCAAAAGCTGGAAGAACTTCACATGGAGAAAATAAAAACTACAAAAAAATGAGGTAGCGACTCGAGAGGCTGAGGCCCTTCATAAGGATTATGAAATCCTTATGAAAGATACCAGTGACATGACACCGGAACAACTTAACATACATCTCAAAATATGCGCAAAGCTTAAAAAGAAGCATGAAAGAGAGTAGATGTATTTTAATTTTTTTTAATATCGTTTGTAATTTATGTATTTCTTATCATCTACTGAAGCATTATGTAATCAAAATTTTAATTATTAATTAATGTTGTATATGTTCACGATCATATAATAAATATTAAGAATGATTTGTAATAAATAAATATATAAAATAAATTAATAGTTGTTTCTTCAAAAATAAAAATTCGTATATAACTATCATATTTTGAATAATATGAATTTCAATGTTAAATCACCCATCCACGATCACTATCATATTATGAATAATATTAATTATTTGTAATAAATAAATGTATAAAATAAATTGTTAATTGTTTTTTTAAAAATAAAAATATGTATTTCACGTTACAAAAATTTTGAAATTGAATTCAAATTATAGTTATTTTTTTATGAAGTACAATTATTAAATATTTATAAAAATTATATTTATTTTAATAAAAATAAGCTATTGATATAAATTAAGTATATATAAATATATAAAATAAATTGATATTTTAAATATTTGAATTGAGTGTGAGGTCCATAAAAAAGTTGTTTGAGTTTTTTGTTATAGTGGAGAATTGAATGAGGTTTTATGTTTTTGAGGTGACGTTGACGTGGCGGAGTGAGAAGCATGAAAAAGCTCTCCAGGACTCTTTGCTATTGTGGATGCCCTTAGATATTATCTTTAGTGTAGGATCTCATTAACCCTACTAGATATGTTGTTGAGGTTTTAATGAAGTGATTGATGAGTTCACCAGATATATGGTGGGTTTAAGAGTGCTTGTATTGTCTAAAAAGAGTGATTATTGAAAAAAATTTACATTTTTTTTTAAGAGACTGCAAACACTTTCTAACAAATCAAATGATTTGATGACGATAATAAAGTACTCAGAAAACAAAGCTTAAACATTAAGAAAAATTAAATATTTTGTCACGTATACTCGACTTTTATTTTTTATTTTTTTTATTTTGTATTGTCAAGTTCTAGTTTTATTATGTGCATTTCGATTTTTCATAATTTTAGTTTTTTACCTTATTAAGCATTGACGTGTCATTGTATTATAAAAAAAATACAGTGACAAATATTATAAAAATAATTAAAACTTTAAATAAAATAAACCAATAAAAATCAAGTAGCGAATGAAGACTGAAAATTTGATAGTGGTAAGAGCTAAAATCGCAAATAGTTAATAAAAAAAATATTGTAATTTTTCAATATCTTTATTTTTGAAAATATCTATTTATTTGATATAAATGTTTAAATACCTGCCTTGTCGGCCCTATCCCTTCAACCATGAAGTGAAACCATGATATGACCATTTGAAAAATGCTACTCGAGAATATTAATGCTATTGATTAGTGTAGCATAGCTACGTACAAGTCATAAGTTGTGAGAGTACAATATATGGCACATTTTTTAACAATTAATTATGCATGAATATTGACAACGCCAGAAAATATTACAAAAACACCCTATGTTTTTAATTAATTTTTGTCTATAGCTTAGCACACATAAAATATTAAAAAAATATATCTGCAAACTACTTGAGAGTCTACCGATTGTTTAATTGATGAACAAAATATTTGACCGATTAATTAATTATTTTTTAACACACGTATCACGTGCACTCATTGGACACTATTCTTGCGTGTTTTTCGCTCGCAAGCGCACGATGTCAAGTTATAATATAGGAATTAAGTTCAAATCGATTCCACAGAAAATGAATAAAATAATATTATATTAAATATTTGCAACTAATAAAATCTTAATCCTATGTAGAGCTACGATGATGGTTTGTGTTTAAATAACTAAAATTTGCAATAAATAAAATTAATTAACGACAAATTCGCAAGACATAAATTCAATAAGAGATGAATTCTAGAGGTTCGATATCACTTGATTATCCACCAGTTTAATTCCTAAAGAAATCTATATCATAAATTCTTATAGTTTACTAACCAAGAATTACTAATATTTTCTACTCCCTTTCTCAAGTGACAAGTAGAAATTCGTACCTAATAGTAAATTTAATATTTCAATCAAAGTTTAGATATCAAATTCGGTAAACATTACAATAATTCTTACAATGTCTTCAATGGAGTTATAGGTCTCTCGAACACTATAAACACCAACGATGTATTTTTTTATGGTCTTATTCAAAATCGTCTCTCTCGAGTGATAAATTTCAAATAAATATAACAATTCAACTAGTGATCAGTTAATTGAACGCAATCAATTCAGAAAAACACAAATAAACAGAATGAAGAATTCTAATATATCAATCAAAATATAAAAAAACATAGTTTCAAGTCAAGTTACGTCGTCCCTCTAGACAAAGGAATTAGTTCATAACGAAAATAAAAATCAAACAAAGCATGTTCTTGATCATCATTCAAGAATTTAGGAGAAAAAAATGAAATAAAAACGAAGGTATGTGATGCTTCTCCGTCTCTGGAAGTCGCTTCGTCCGTCTTTGTGTCAAGAATGCTTCTTCTCCCTTCTACTTGGTCCCTATCCGTCTCTAGCCTTCAAAAATTTCATGCAAACCCTCAATTCCCCTTCAAAAATAGCCAAGAAATCTCCTTAAAATCCGAATAAAAAATTTCCATATT
Source organism: Henckelia pumila (assembly GCF_033568475.1). Classification (NCBI taxonomy): domain Eukaryota; kingdom Viridiplantae; phylum Streptophyta; class Magnoliopsida; order Lamiales; family Gesneriaceae; genus Henckelia; species Henckelia pumila. The sequence goes on along the minus strand of NC_133123.1, from coordinate 157,309,092 downwards.
TTCGGTAGAGTGCAGCGCTGGAGCGCTAGAAATTGCATTTAAGGGAGCTGGAGCACTTAAAAATAGGCGTTGGGGGGCTCAAGTTTCGTATTTTATTTTTCAATGAAGGACGTCTAGCGCTAGAGCATGTCAAAACTGGCGCTGGGGCGCTCTGGACATTAGATTACGGGTGCTGGAGCTTTGAAAAGATGGAGCTGGGGCGCTAGTCTTTTTTCAAACGCGCAAAATTCTTTTAAAATGATAATTATGTATTGTTAATTATAAGTTTATCATGCATGCAATCAATTTAACTGTAGACGGTTCAGGTACAAGCTCTACATTTCCATAGAAGTCGAAAAATCTCATTATATGCATTATTCATTTAATTAGGATCAGTACTGTAAAGATCCACTTGAAAAAAAGAAAGAAAAAAAGAGTGTATAAATGTAGACTTCTTTTACGGGATAAAATCCAAATACGCCTTAAAGTTTCCTAACTTTTCCAAAAATATACTAACACTTTATTCGTTCCTAATTATGTCCCTTATTTAACAAATAGTTTCCTTAATATGTCCCTCAAACTAAAAATTGCCTATAATACCCTTATTCTAACAATTATAATTAATATTTCCTCTGGGCTCAAAAAATGGTATCAGAGCTTAGGTAATTTTATTCAGACTTTATATTATTCATTAAATCATATTTTTCTTTGTTGAGAAAGAGATTTTCAACAAACCATGGATTCAAACGAGAGTTTGAACCAGAAGGATTTCATTTATATGAAATTCCATACACAAGTGAATCTATTTAAAATAGATTCTTTACAACAGAACTTAAAGAGACTTAGGTCGTTTATACTCTCTGAAGAGATTAAGAAATATGATTTCTAATTCTCAATTTCTATAGATCACACCAGATTCCTCTAAACTCTCCGGAGATCTTAGAGAAATTCAAAAGACGGTACAATATTACAGTAATCAGCTGTATGAAATACCTCGGCAGATTGGAGAAATCCTTAAAAAATAAGAAGAAATTCTTGTAACTCTAAAGGATCTTCAAACTAAGATTATAAATCTAGAACATACTTCTGGTTCTAGAAAGTGAAATACAGGAGGAAGGTTACCACTCTCGTTTGGTACCGAACCTCTGTTACATCAGAAAGGTAAAACCAAAATGGTTCAAAAACCTTTAACTGATGATGAATTGATGGTTAATCTTATAAAGACAGTATCAGAGAAAAACACTATCTGATGACTACTTTAGAAAGATTAAATCTCGAGGATCTACAAGATCTTGCGGATTCTTTTTCGAATCTTAAAGTAGTAGATCTAAAAATGAATTCTCCTGAGGGTGAACAACCCATAGGGAATCCCCCGAGATATGTGGTTAAAACAGAAGAACCATATAGTGAGTTCCATATTGGAGAAAATTCACATCCAGCAGGAACCAGATCAAGAAGGAGTAATATACCAATACATCAAACTCCTTATGGAAAAACTGTTTTAGACCCGATACATCCTTATGGGGTTATGTTAAACCTGGATGTTCTGGACTTCAAAAACAGAGAAGATCTCATAGATGATTGGACATCAGCCATGAGAATAGCAGCAGGAACTTTAGATCTCAATAAAGAAGGATTTATCAAACTTCTGGAAATAAGTCTAATGGGATCTGTCAAGATAGCTTGGGAAATGACCATGCCAGAAACCAAGGAATCAATCTTAGCAGGAGAATCACTTAGCGAGATTGGAGGAAGAATGACCACCCTTTTTAAAGCACAATTCATAGGGTAGACTATTTCAATAATCAAGATACAGAGAAAAAGAGAAGATATACTCAAGCTCTGTATAGCCTCGAGTTACATGATATCTGTTTAGTTGATGAATATATTATGTTATTCACCAAATACAGATGGAATTTGGGAGTTGAAGAAAATGTAGCCATTCAGCTATTTTTCGCAAAAATGCCAAGCCCCTGGAGAGAAATGCTGATAAAAGAATACGTTCCAGGTAATCTTGATACTTTGGCAAGACGCGCCTCTTTTTTGAAAGGAAAATTGGCGGAATGGTGTCATATAACAGCATTACAGAAGAACTACAAAAAAATAAGGGGTATTAACAAGCATACTCCTCTATGTTGTAGAGAAAATGATCTCCCTACGGTTATAGGGAATAAATCACAGGGATTTAAAAGGAAGAAATTCAGAAATAATCCTTACAATAAAAGAATGAAAAGTTCTTGGAAACCAAGAACATTTTGATCCAAACAAAAGGCCAAATCTTATAGATCAGGTAGAAGAAGTGGACCTACAAGAACATCCCCAGCAAAAAACTCATCACAAGGCAGGGGAAGAACACCATCTAGAAGAACTTTCATAAGAACTCATACGAGAGCAAGTGAAAGTTTCAAGGACTGCAACTACTGGACATGTGGAGCAAGATGACATATATCTACAAACTGTCCAGAAAATGAGAAAAAGGGAGTTAAACTCTTTGAAGCAACACCAGATATGGATGATGCGGTATTCTTTCAAGATCTAGTCCAAGTATATCAATTTGAAGATATCCCCTCAGATGAAAGTATATACGAAGAAGAGATTTGTTTAGCCAAGATGAATCTGAAGATGAATCAGAATCAGAATAAAGAAAAAGTGTTTCGACACGAAACACAAGAGAGTTTGGCTGGATTTTTTAGTCAAACCACGATATCTCATAATATGGTCCAAAGGATTATGAGAGAAAATCCAACATTACAGAAGTACCAAGGATTTTCGGCAGGACAAGTAGAGAGGGTCTTAGGCAACCTAGGGCTAAGACAAAGAAGACATCATTTGATTTACAAAGTATCCAGAAGGAAAATGACAATCCCGATGGAGTTAACAAGTAATCAAATAGAGATGCAGTTAATTCCTTTTGAAGAAGTAAGAGAGGAATTGCAAAAGCTGAAAAGTGAGGTAGCAAGAACGATGTCTTGGATTCACATTGGAGCAATCCAAATAATGATCAAGGCAACTTTTAAAGAAGGAATAGATTCACCCATAGATATCGTAGTATGTGATAAAAGAATGAGGAATATCCAAGATGCTGTTCTGGGTACGATCTCAGGAAATCTATGTGCAGAAAAAATTGTAGGAGTTATTTATCCAAGAATAGCCTACAATTTAGCTGACAAAGACTTTAGTCGAGCCTTGACGTTGCATCAAAACTTCAAGGAAAAAATATTAATGAAGGAAGGTAATAGACCATATTCTATTACTTATCAAATTTCATATGCTCTTTCTAATACGCATCATTCTGAATTATTTATTAGAAATGAGTTTATTGAAATTCCAGAAATCTTTGGAAAAGTTGCTCAAGCAATATACCCGGAAAGAATCGAGTTTCCTTTAATTCAGGAAACAGATATTCAAATACAAGATAAACCGGTTCTATACAGAGATCTAAAAATAGAACCCCGAAGGTTATCTTTCCAAGGTGACCGAATGACAATTCGAAGGTGAAAAAAATCTCCTATTCAGGAAATTCCACCAGAAGAAAAGGAGTTTTCAATAATATGAAAACTTAGATCTCCAGAAGGATAGAAAGAAGTCAAAATAGTATTCGAAATTACAAGTCACAGGAACCAATTTTCTTGTAACTCGATTTACTATTTAGAGCAGCATGTAACAGGAACTTACCAAGGATTAATAAATATTGGAGAATTGGAAGTTCAAATCTGTGGAATTCCAGGAAAAGAAGTGGATCAGCTCATTCTTGGCCTAGAGTTTCTGGAGGACCATAAACCATGGAAACGCCTTGAAAAAGGAATAGAGTTTATGGCAAAAGAAAAGACTTGGAGGATTCAATAAGAATTCTACGAGATGAAAAACCAAGAGAATTGGATAAGAAACAATCCCTTAATCAGATTCGAAAACTCTGTTTACAAACAGAGGAAGAAGCAATTGTTGAAATTAGTAAGTCATGAACATGATTTACTAGAATGCATTAAAGAAGTAGAAATGAGTAACCATACTCTACCTTCTGAGACCTTAGGAAAAATAAAGGTAAATAGTCTTAATCGGATTACTGAGTTACAACACAGTCTGTTAAAAATGGCGGGGCCATTTAGTAATCCCTTTAAAAAATGACAACAAGTCCTTTCTCCATATACATTCCAATAGAGATGTTGTATGAACAATATAAGGCTGAATATTTTGCAGCTTATATTGACTCGGGAGCAGGAATTTGTACAGCAAAAAGAGGAGTCTTCCCTGAAGAATGTGAAGAAGAATTGCCAAAAATTGCTGGACGAGATTTCTCTCTCAGAATTTTAATTCTTTGCAAATGAATAAAACAAGCAAAGATCCTTGTAGGAGGAGCAGGTCAAACACCTTGGTATAAGGTAAAGACACCACCAATCTATTTCCATGATACATGAGCTGATATCCTGTTAGAAAATAACTTCTTACAAATGTTTAAGAAGTACACACAAGACAATGAGTCAAGAAGACTTATGTTCACTACAATTTGTGATCATAAAATTATCGTTCAATGACTCAAGGTTGCTTTTTATCGACAAATACCGATAATATTTCGCAGCCAGCGTGGTGATAAAGGACAAATTTTTCACCCAAAAATGAAAGATCCAAGAAAGTTTGGAGAAACCATGTTGAAAATAACAACAGAACAAGAACTCCAAACAGAGGATATGAAGCTTCTCAAAGTAACTCTAAATCACAGAGATATAGAGTTAGAAAATAAAGTATCCCTTGAAGATGTCAAAAAGAGGCTCAAAGAAAGTTACAACGAGCATCATTTGGCATGGTGGGATAGAAATCAACTCAAAGCCAGTCTTACTCTAAAAATAGGCAAAGAATATGAATTCGTCAGATAGAAGCCTATCCCAATGAACATAACAGATCAAAGGGATATGAGAATGATTATCAAGGAACATTTGGACCTTGGTCTAATCAAAGAAGGAGTTTCACCATATAGCAGCTCAGGTTTTCTGGTCAGAAATCATGGTGAAATAAAAAGAGGAAAACCCAGGTTAGTTATTAACTACCAAGGTATTAATAAAATCCTGGAATTTGATGGGTACTTTATACCCAGTAGAGAACATCTAATTAGCTGTGTACGAAATGCTAGAGTGTTCTCAAAATTTGATTGTAAGTCTGGATTTTACCAGATTCGAATGGAAGAAGGCAGTAAGAAATTCACAGTCTTCTCTACACCACAAGGACATTATATCTGGGAAGTTATGCCTATGGGATTGGCTAATGCACCCTAAATATTTCAAAAAAAGATGGATAATCTTTTTAAAGATTATTTCAACTTCATGTTTGTTTATATTGATGATATTCTTATAGCATCAAAAAACATAGATGAACATATTAAACATTTAGAGATTTTTTCTAAAATTTGTACACAAGAAGGACTGGTTTTATCTGAAAAGAAAGCAGTCATAGCAACAAGGAAAATTGAATTCCTTGGAATTGAGATTGATGAAACTGGAATAATTCTACAACCTCATATTGTGGAAAAGGTAAAGAATTTTCCAGATAAACTCAAAGATGTAAAACAACTCCAAAGTTTTCTAGGAGTAGTTAATTTTGCAGGGATGTTCATAAACAATCTAGCAATGTATAGAAAGGTGTTTAGTCCTTTGTTAAAAAAGAATGCAAGGTTTATATGGACCGATGAACATACTAAAGGGGTGAACCAATTAAAAGAGATATGTAAGAATCTCCCAAAAATGGTTATACCCGTGGATGAAGATGATCTGGTGTTATTTACAGACGCCAGTGACGAATGGTGGGCAGCAGTTCTTACTAGGATCACTCCGAATGGAGAAATACCATGCAGATACTGTAGCGGTCTTTTTTCAGAATCTGAGGCTATCAAATGGCATATCAACGAAAAGGAATTTTATGCAGTTAAAAGGGCTTTCGAAAAATGGCCATTATTTTTACTTGCTAAAAAATTTACTTTGAAGGTTGATAACACTCAGGTAAAAGCTTTCCTAAGGAATAAGATTGAATCTAAACCTGAGAAGGCTAGGTTATTAAGATGACAAGTTTTATGTCAAAATTATATTTTTGATATTGTTATTATTAAATCTCATGAAAATATTCTTGCAAATTTCTTAACAAGAGATGGAAGGCAGTGACGTAGATTCTATCATGAAAATGCAGAGGCATCTCAGGGAACACCTTGGGTTGCTTCAAACCGAGTTCAACCAGCTTGTCATAAGTGCCGATATGGCGGGCAGGTTACAACAAGCTGATCGGATCAAAGTATCCAATCGAATCACAGGATGTATGCAAGCTCAAACTCAACTATGGGCTGCTATTCAAAGACCTATTATGCGTGCCATAGAAAAACCACTGGTTTCTCAAAAACAAGAAATACAACCACCGGTTGTAAAAAAATATGTTGAGGATTCTAATACTCAAGAAACAAGCGCTAATCTATCATCAGATTTTGATGATCTAGATAAAGCAACAATTGATGAGGATAACTCAACAAGTCAACCCTCCGCCTCTGGGGTAAAAAAGTAAGAGATCAATCTTAGGCCCCACACTGACAAGGGCAAATCTAAGATTGATACTAACCCAGCTGTAATTTCTCCATTTCAGGTTTATCAACAAAGATGGGAGAAATTAAGTACAAAAAGTGAAATCAACCCGATCACTTGCAGGGTTGATGTTGCAGGAATATATCCAAGAGTTTGGCTAAAAAACAATGTCAATCCTAAGGATGTAAAGCTATGGTATGAATTTGGGGCTCTAGCCTCAGTTTATACAACTTCATCAGGCTTCCAAGAAATATCACAACTACCAAAATGGATTCAAGAAGCAGTCCAAGAAACATGGGCAAATAATGATCATTTGTCCAGAGGAGAAGTGCTCGAATTATACTTCTTTAGTGCTGCTCCAGAACCAACATGGAAAGGATCACACGAGCCCTTTCATTTCATCAAGCTAAGGAGACCTGACATGAATAATCAAAGACTTATCAAGGATCCTATATCTGAAGAAATACCATTGGTGTCCACCTTTGGAGAAAATGAAATTTCAACCAGAAGGACATGGGGTATTTGGGTTTGTCTCACCAAGATGGATAAGGTCAAGTTTCCGTTCAAATTTTATCAAAATTCTGTGAACGGATCATTCCTGTTAAACACAATGACAGGAAAAACTACGGATTTTGCGGAAGAACTCTTCGAAAAGAAGAGGAACTTTTTGTGGAACAACAAGTTGCCGGGGAGTAAAGAAACTCACCGAAAATTTTGTAACATGACTCATATCGAAAGATGGTCAGAGAATATCTGCCCAAAATGTCCAAACCAGAAGGAGCCAGAATTCGGAAAAACCTTCAAACCCCGAACGGATCGAAAAGATTTTTTCGAGACAAGCAAAGGTGGACAGGGACCACCAAAACCGCGTTTTCCCAGGGGCCCACTGCAAAAGCAAAAGATGCCCCGACAACAATAAAGAAGACATGTGAGGAGAATAAATCCAAAAGAAAAAGTCACGCATGTGACTCCTCCACTAGTAAAAGATGCCATCGGACATGTGACTCCAACTAGCAAAAGATGTCATCAATAATGACATAAAGAATTCAAGACAACTGTAAGATTCCCTGAAGTTTCTCGGTGAAACGAGTGGAGCTTCGGCTATAAATATAGGATTTTAAGAAAGCTGAAGATATCGATCATTTCCTTCAGTTTTTTTACAAATAAAACATTGTAATATTTCTCTTTCTATTGTATTAAGTTTTACTTTTATATATTTCAAGAACAAGGCTACTATGAGTAGCTAAACAAGTTATCTACTCCTCTTCAAAGGAGGTTGATTTATATAATAATATGTTGTCTGAATAAATTTCCGAAGCTCTTCTCTATCATGTTATTTTATTTAAAAAATTAAGCTTTTACTATACGCCCTAAGGTAGGAAACGAAATAGGGCTGTGCTAGCTGCTGCTGAAGGAGTCTGTGTCAGGAACCATCGGTTGCGATCGCGTGGTTTGGTTGTGAGGAACAACCTGTAAAACCCGGTGGACATAACCCGACAATAGTGTGGTCAAAGAGGTATTCTGCTTTAATTTACTGACGGAAGCATGATGAGATTAAACCTTTAAATTTTAAATAGAAAAATAAAGGGTAGAATGGGCATTATTTAGTTTTAAGGACAAATTCAAGAAACTATTTAATGAATCAGGGATATATTTGGAAGATGAAAAGTGAAAGGAATATAATACGAAAAATGAAAAAAATATAAGGATATATTTAGGAATTGTCCCCTTCTTTTACATTAAAAAAGTTCACATTTTCAGTGTGACTGTGACCACTTAGATGCATATCAATTGGCTTGCCACTAGAACAACTGGAGGAAATTAAAACTAAATGAATGCAAATATTTAATGGCATAATACAATGAATTTTTTAAATTAAAAGTATGCTACCAAGTACAAATATTTTAATGGCATGCATTGAATTTTTTTATTAATAGTACAATAATCTTTCAAACGTTTATTTAAAGAAAGGAATCGATCATTAAATTAAGATTGAAAAAAAAAAATTTTTGGCAGGTGTGTCGATTGTACTGAAGTTGCTTTTTTTCCCACTTAGCTATATTAATTTGGGTTTGTTAGGAGGGATTATCCAAGTATTAATATATGTTGTCTCGCTCGTCCTTCGACTTTCCATCGAAAGGTAGCGTCGTGATATCTTGAAAGACGCATACCCATCTCGATCGATCTATATATTTCGAAAATTTTCAAATTTTGTGAACGAAAAACTCGTGCTTCCTTCAAATATTATTTAAGTAATCAAATAAATTGATTTAATTTGATATTTCTATTGGTTTATATTTATGAAGTGGCAATAATTATTTTTTGAACACATTAATTAGTCAGCTCAATTATCAGTAAAATTTGAACTTTTTGTGATGTTAAAATTAATTTTTATTATTTCGGTTTAAAACCAACGAAATATTTAAATGTAGTACAAATTTTGTCAAAATGATTTGTTGTCTTAGCCTCGGCACTCCCTGGGCCTGGGCAACACTTACCTGGTGAGAAAGTTTGACGTTATGGTGCTAGGGGACTTCGGGTTATAACATGTCCCAGAATATTATTATTAGGAAACACTAGTAAAATTTTGGGAATATGTTTCACTCTGGTTTTTTTTTTGGCGATTATTAAATATGAAATAATATATAGTTATTTCGGTAATAATATTGACGAAGTAAAAAAAAAAATCATTTTATAATTTAGATTTCAAAAAACACGAATCTCATTATTATCTTTTTTATTGTGATTTTGGTCTTTTATATTGTCGAATTTTGGTTTTAGTCCGTAATATTTTTTTATTTTATATTCATAATTTCGAATTTTAGTTTTAATCCGTAATATTTTTCATTTTATATTAGATACTTTTGATTATTGGGAGAACTAAATTTTGGTCATATTATTTGCACATTTTTTATTTTTAGTCATGTTAAGTGTTAACTGTGAATTTGTATTTTCAATCCTGTAATTTGCATGTTTTTTTTTTTATTTTTGGTCATGTTACAGTGAATTATCATTTTTAGTTTGGTAACTTGTATATTGTTTTTATTTTTTGTCATTTAACTTGTACTTATTTTCATTTTGATTTTTTTAATTAGTCATAAAAGGACTGAATATGAAAAAAATTACAAATTAAATCAAAAATGAAAACAATATACAAGTTACAAGACTACAAATGAAAATTTACCGTAACAAGAACAAAAATGAAAAAAAAAAACATGCAAGTTATATGACTGAAAATACAAATTCACCGTTAACTAGACCAAAAATAAAAAAAATGTGCAAATAACATGAATATAATTGTTGTTGCCCCTTGATTATTTTTTAAACATGATGGTTAGATGCAGGGGCGGATCTAGCATAAAATAAGATATTATTATTATTATTATTATTATTATTATTATTATTATTATTAGTAAAATGCACGTGCGATGCACGTGATGTCACTTTGTCTATATAATATATTTATTATTTTTATAATAATTATATTTAGCTCGATTTTCACGACCTTATGATTAAAATCATAAATTTGAATTATTAATTATAAAAATCAACTGAAATAATACGATCACCATTAACAAGTTTTCAAATGTACATCTCATTATTGATATTTAAAAGTATAATGATTCAAACTAAAATTAATGATAAATAAACAACTTAATCATGAAATTACTAAACTATTATATTAAAAAATTATTAAACTATTAATCTTCATTTCAGTTATTTATAATTTTAATTTTTTAATTAAAATTTTTAAATATAATTTTTATTATAAATTATTAAAATACAAATAAGAATACATTTTTCAACAAAAAAATCATATAAAAATAAAGGGAAAAATACAAGTTTGATATTTTTTTTGTATTTATGTTTCATTTTTTGTTCTATATATTAATGATGAATTTGTATTTTCAGTCTTATAACTCTTTTTTTTTGTTCATGTTCCTGTATATTTTCATTTGTAGTCAATAGCTTCTATATTGTTTTAATTTTTTTTTTTTGTCAATTAACTTGTATGTTATTTTTATTTTTGATTTTTTTACCACAGTCCATCATGTTTACCAGTCATAAAAAAGATCGAAAATTAAAATAAATACAAATTAACACATAAAAAAATAAAAACAAATAATAATAATAACCAAATAAAATTATAGTGCAATATAATTGAATTCAATCGGTTTAGTGACTGAATCCCAAGCTTATCTTAATGTCTGATGGAATTTGTCAAACAGAAGTATGTGCGAAAGTATGCCAAATTGCAGATCTGAACACTGGGTAAGTATCAGTTTAGGTAAGATGGTGATGATAAGTAAACTGAAATAACACAAAAAATTGTTTATGGATGTTCGGAAATTTCAAACACTCCTACGTCACCCCTTCTTCCACCTCGGAAGGATATCACTAGAAGACTTTGAATTTTACAAGCAATTTGCAAAACCCCGATTCAGTTTAGGACTTAGACACTGCCTAAACAAGAACTCCTAGTACAACACTTCAGTTTCAGTCCTAGACTGATAAGTAGATGGAATGAATACAACTCAAAATTCTTAGCACAAAAATAATCCTACAATGATCAGAATAACACTTCAGCGTTTGTGCTTCGAGTTACTTGATCAAATCTTGAGCGTGTGAAGCTTTTTGTATTCTCGTAAAATAGCAGAGTTTTCAAAGCGTTCGAGAAAATTCTTTGATTGATCAAGATCTCTATTTATACTCTTTGGATTGCCAACGGTCATAAATCCAATTTGAATTCTTCAGATAGGTTACAAATTATTCCCGTTGGATTTGTCACTATCACCAACGAATTCTGGAGCCGACATTGCCCTTTGCATCGTGGCACTACCATCTGCAGAGTGTGTCAGAGTACGGACGAACTTATCCGGAAATGACAAGGTAGTAGACCGATGCAGATGAACTGATGCGGTCAGTTTAGTGAGTGTAAACTGATGGAGTCAGTTTAGCATCTCTTGGTCAGTTGAGAGCGGTAGTTGATCGTGAAACAGTTTAGCTCCAAATATCAGTTTAACGCTGCTTAGTTGCTTAATTAGTTTAGGCCTTCTTTTAAGCTTTGTAACTTGTAAACACCAAAACTAAATTTTTCAACAATTTCCCCCTTTTTGGTGTTTATCAAAACTTTGAGAATTTGCGTGATAACCTGATGTTTACTCGTAAACTGATATTTGTCAATGATATTCAGTTACAAGTTCTTCGAAATCTTCCCTCTTTTTGATAAATAAACAAAAATATCTTGAGACGAAGATATAAGTGTAGATAACATAAAAAGATAGATCATCTTCTCTCAGATGATGATCTGTGCAATGAAGAGCTGCGAGATGGTGGATGAGCTGCTGAAGTATGACGACTTGATGCTTGAGCTTCATGTTGAGTATTCAAAATATTCTGAGAGAGACCTGTTAAGTTGGTGAGGTGTCTGGAGATTCCTTGAAGAGTTGATTGAACTGATGAATGAAAGGTTTGAACAAATCCATTCAAGCTATCAACTTTTGTTTCCAGGGACTGATGAGAATTTTGCAGTTGAGATACGGAGCCATTCAAACTGTCAACTTTTTGTTCCCAGGGACTGATGAGAGTGTTGCATTAGAAGCAATGAGCTGGACAGTTGACTTGACTCAACGCAAAATTTGTCCAATAGTGCAAATTTTTCTTTAAATTTACCAATTTCTGCACTCATTGACTGTTTCAGAAAGGAGATATTGCTTTTGGTTGTTTGTTGATTCTCTTTTAGACTAGTGACAGTCTTGGATATGACATAGACTGAGTTTTCAATCTGAGAGATCGCCTGATACCAATCATCATCATTCGTTGATGTGGGAGATGGAGTTCCTTTACCAGTGAATGAGAGATTTTCTTTGGTAAAATCTGTCTTTAGTCCTTTATGAGGAGATGGAGGTGCAGTTGAGATCATCTCAACCTTCTCTTTGCCTTTGAGCTGATGGGATGATGATCCAGGAGCTGAATGAACAATCAGAGATAGATTTGGCGACATCGTCTCAATCTCAATAGCTTGATCATCAAGATATGAATCATTGGTGATTTGTACATGTGTTGGTGATTCATGTACGGGTTCTTGCAACTGGTTATCAATAATAATAGGTGGCGTGACTGATGGATTGTCAATTGGACTGGATGACTAAGGTATTTCTTCTGGAAGAGTCTTTGATGAGGCAGAGATATCATCAACTAGAGATAGAATTTCCAAAGGTGCTGATGTTTCCTTTGATTCTGGCATAGTTTGTTCAGCAGGAGTTGAAGAATGTAACTCATTCATTGGAGAGGTTTTCTGTTCTGTGGAATCCATATGCGACAAAGTTAATGTCTCATCTGCTTTGTGAATACTTGGAGAAAGTGGTGCTTCCAAAGTGATTGGTTGATGTTCTTCAGGTTCTCGTGTTAGAACCAGTTGATGTTCTTCAGGTTCTTCTTGAAGGAAGAATGAAGGCACAACGTCTTCTATACATGTTTCTGTGATAAGAGGAAGTTGTTGATTGTCTTCTTCAATGTGAGAGATTACTTCATCGATGTTCATCAGTTGCAGTTCAAGTAGAGTACTTTCTGCTCCGGAAGTTTGAAGTTGCTGCTCCATAGATGTATCTGTTGCATTTTGGGCAACTGAAGTTTCCTTTTGAAGTTCTGCAAACACTTGATCAATTGAGTGGCTCGAAGATTCAGTTGAGTGACTGATAAGTTCATTTTGTATGCGTTAGTTTGTGTTAGTTGTATTTATATTTTGTGTGAGTTCATATTATTTTTATGTGTTTTTTATGTGTTTTAGTTCATGTGTATGTATTTCACTTCCCCGGTTAATTTTGTAGGAAATTGGATTTTTGAAGAGCGAATAACAGAGCAGCCTTGACATAAAAATCATATTTAATTTTTGAGAGATCCAAATCCGATCTCCACCAGTCCGATTAAAGTTCAAGATGTTTTGAAGCTGCAGTCCAAGTTTCAGGTCAATCCGACGGCTAGATCTTAAGATATGAATTTTTCAAAATCGTCGCTCGGAGCAGGAAAAAGTTGCGCTGTTGGTGGGAGTTTAGCGCCTCAAGGGGCGCTAACGCGCTAAGAAGGTGAGGAATAGCGCATGAGGGAGCGCTAACGCGCTAAGAAGGTGAGCAATCGCACTGAGGAGGAAGCTATCGCGCATGTTCAGCAAGAATAGAGCGCGCGCGCGAGATAGGGAATTATCTCGCGCGCGCGCAAGAGGAATTTCTAGAGAATTTTGAGAAGAACGCGCGCGGGCGAGCTTTTATCTCGCGCGTGCGCGAGAGAGGAAACCTGAGTCTCTGTATTTTAATGAAGCGCGCGCGCAAGGACTCCAAGGCGCACGCGCACGTGTTGACGGGCCAGAAAATTCCGAAAATTATATTTCAACTAGGAAATTAATTTTTAAGGCTTTCCAAACACTATAAATAGGAGTTTTTATTATTTTACAAGGGTTCCACAATTTTTCTGAGTTGGAGACGGAGGCAGAGACGGCTACACGCTTGGGAGAAGAATTCTTTTCTCTTTTCTTTTATTTTTCTTTTATCAATTCATGATTAAAACTTGGTTTTGAATTATGAATTGTGAGTAGTTTTTCTTTTTCGATCAAGGCCAGGTGATTGGGCCAGACAATTTATGTATAAAACTCGTTTGTTTATTTGGGATTTTTAGACTTGATTTGAATTTATTAATTATCGAATTTATATTTGTCTTACAAATTTCTTGGCCAGTTATTTGTTTGCTTGTTAATCGATTCTAAGTCGACAGAGGAGGTCTCGATTTTGATCACTTCGATAATCAACATAGTGTAAAACTGACTAGAAATAGAATTCGGTTTCATTATGCGGTTTAGGTTTTTACTGAATTTTCACAGCAATTTATGCATTCAAATTTGATTAGAATTACGAAAGATTAGTTCATCAATATTTGAATAGGTTGATTGTTCTAGAAATAGTCCTTCGAACAAATTAGGAAAATTCCCGTGAATTACGATTAAGTCTGATATCTTAGATTTACTGCTTGTTACATGAATTGTCTGGTACCTACGTGAGTCCTTGATCAAACTTTTCCAAATTTAAGTTAATCCAAAGTTTCCAGCTGCGTTTTAATTAATTTGATCTTTATTGCAATTTTATTAATTTTTATAAAATATGAAATCATCCTTTTTAATTAGTCTAGATTAAGTAGAAATAAATATATTTTGGTAATCATTTTTATACAGTCCCTGTGGGTTCGACACTTGGACCTTTGTCCACTATATTATTACTTGACCTGGTACGCTTGCCAGTTGAATTTATTCACACCGATTAACGCAGTCAAGTTTTTGGCGCCGTTGCCGGGGACTGTTTGATATCAAAATTTTTATTTCTCTTGAGATTAGACTAATTTTTTTTTTATTTATTTGCTTTCTCAATTTTTTTTTTATTTGTGTTGTCAGGTACTCATCTTCTAGTGCATGCGTCGATCTAGACTATTCAAAAATCTTCTACCACTCGATTTGGAGATAGAACGCACACTTAGCAGGATTCGGAGAGCTAGGAAATATCTTAATTTGGAGCTTGATTCTGAGTCTGAGGAAGATATGGCTGACGAAGTTGACAACCGCACTGTTTGGGATCTTATTAGGCCTCCGGTTGAAGGTTATGGATCCAGCATCGTTCGCCCCGCTGTTGAGGCGAACAGCTTTGAGCTTAAACCCTCCACTATTCAGATGATCCAACTTCAAGCACGGCTTGGAGGCACTTCTACTAAAGATCCTTACGCTCATCTGGAGCGATTCCTGTCGATCTGCGACACCTTCAAAGTCAATGGGGTAACCTCTGATGCAGTGAGACTGCGGTTATTCCCCTTCTCATTACAGTGCGAATCCTTGGAGTGGCTTGATGACCTGCCGACTGCTTCTATTACTACTTGGACGGGACTTGTCCAAGAATTCTTAAAGAAATATTTCCCTCCTACGAAGATGGCTAAGTTATTCTCTGATATTATATCTTTCAAGCAAAAGGAGGGAGAATCTCTACATGCGGCGTGGACTAGGTTCAAAAAGATGTTGAGGACATGTCCTCAACATAATCTTACTCAAAGCCAGCAGACCCAGACGTTCTACAACGGAGCCGATCAGTCGGTTCGATCTATGCTGGATGCTGCTGCCAATGGATGTCTATTCAGGAAAACGCCAGCTGATGCGTGGGAGATCATAGGCAATATGGCAGAGAGTAACATTGGATGGCCGGATGTAAAGAAGGAAAAGAAGGCTGGAATTTTGGAGGTCGATGCTTTGATGGCCCTGAACGCTAAGATCGACTCTCTAACACATCAAGTGGCACTCATGAAAACAGCGCCAGCACAAGGGAATCTGAAAGAAGATCAGCAGTTGTTTGAAGTTGATGCGGTAAATTTTATGGGAAATCAAGGACGGCAGCCGTACAACTCCTACAACAACACTTATAATCAGAACTGGCAGTCCAAGCAAGAGGAGAAGAAGCCGAGCTTCGAGGAAATAATGATGAAATATGTGGCGGGTACTGAGGCTCGTTTACAAAATCAAGAAGCTATGATGCAGAGGTTGGAAAATCAGATGAGTCAAATCGCAACCCAACTCTCTACTCGTCCTACTGGAGCGTTGCCTAGCAACACTGAACCAAATCCAAGAGGCGTGAATGCTATTATGGTCGTGACTCGAGCACAGTCTGAGGAGAAGCAGATGGACGAAGAAGAGACCATGGAGAGGCCGAAAAGTTCAGAAGTTATGGAAGATGTGCGGGTTGAAAATTCCTCCAAGGCAAGTAAGAAAGGTAAGAGTTCAAAATTTGAAGTTAATGAAAATGTTGATTTATCTACTTTACCTTTCCCCCTTAGAGCTAAGCAAATATTATTTGAGTCTCAATTTAAAAAGTTTCTTGAAATTTTCAAGAAACTACATATTAACATACCTTTTGCAGATGCTTTAGCTCAGATGCCGAGATATGCAAAGTTTATGAATGATTTGCTGAAAAATAAAAAGAAGCTGAATGATCTTACGCAAGTCACAATGAAGGAGGAGTGCTCGGCGGTGTTGCAAAAGAAGCTTCCAACAAAATCTCAGGATCCAGGGAGTTTTTCTATACCCTGTCATATTGGAAGTTTGTCTTTTGAGAATGTGTTGTGTGATCTTGGGTCGAGCATTAATTTAATGCCTTATTCTATTGCTCAAAAATTAGGAGTTGAAAATATAGAACCTGCTACTATCTCTCTTAAATTTGCTGATGGTTCTATTAAATATCCGAGAGGGATCGTAGAGAATGTCCTAGTCAAGATAGAACACTTTATATACCCTGTAGATTTTGTTATTCTTGACATGGATGAGGACTGTGAGGTTCCACTGATTTTAGGGCGTCCTTTTCTTGCTGCTAGTAGAGCCCTAGTTGATATTGAGAAGGGAGAGTTGGTTCTGAGATTGAATGATGAGCAAGTTGTTTTTAAAATGTTTAAGTCGGCTACCGATAGCCTAACTGTCAAATCTTGCTCTCATGTTAATTTTATTGATGTAATTTATGCTGATGTTGGTAAATGTCTGCAGGTGCAGTTGTCTGCAGGAATTAATCCCTTGCACAAGTTCTTTAATGATGTAGCATGCAAGTGCAGGACTGATTCGAGTTTTTCACAGACGGTGGATAAACCACCTTGAATTTCGCCACTCAAAGAGGAGTATAGTCGGGCTATAGACTATAAATTTAGCGCTGGCTGGGAGGCAACCCAGTGTTTTTTTTATTATTATGTTTTTGGTTTTTATTTTTGTTTTTATTTGGTTATTGTTTCTTTCCCATGCCAGTTGGTCGTGCTCGCCGATAATCTAGACTGCTGATACCGTCCCAGAGGATTTTGTCAAGAAGGAAGAGGATACATCGAAAACCAGGGGAGTGTTATTGTTGTTTTCATTGTGTTTTTGTTTGTCTTGCATTTTGTTTATTGTTCTAAGCATTGAGGGCAATGCTTTGGATAAGTATGGGAGGGTAGATTAGTTTTGTTTGTGTTGGTGTTTGCATTCATTTGGTATAGTCGATTGCATATAGTTTGTATTCATGCATTTCATTATGTTTTGTGTTTATGTTGTCTTGCATGAGTTGGATGAGTCATAATAGCCAATGATGATGAAGTTTATTTGAAAAAAATGAATTTTTGAAAAAATTTTTTTGCTCTTGACTTGACATGAGAAACTGTAGGCTGAACTGTGAATATTTATAAGCACTTTTGTTAGACCAGTGGAGTGTAGCGAAAGATTTGATGAAGTTTCTGTCTGTTTGACCATTGCACGGCAATAGGTGATTTGTGGATCTTGATTGTGTTCTATGAATTTTGATGAGGCTCTAGTTTACACTTATGATCTTGGGCGCACCTAGGAAAAAAAAAAGAGTTTTATACAATTCCATCCGGGCCTTGAAAGGATTAAAATCCTATAATAAAAATTAAATTTAAGGCTAAGTATGCGGATTAAATGGGATTGATGCTCCATCCGGGCTATAGACGAGGGGATTAGAAAGAAAAAATAGAATGATTTTTCATATCCTATCCAGTTGTAGCTAAGTCAGCGGGTAATTATTGGGGCTAAAGCAATACCGGATGCAAAATCCGGAGGTGTGTAATTTATTATCTCAAGGGAGGTGAGTTTAGTCTAGAGGTTGTTGGAAGGAATGAGCACTTGAAGAGTGAAACTTGCACTGAATTGTCATACGTTGCTAAGCAGATTTGAGACGGAATTCGATCTAAGTTGCATGAAACTGGAATGACATTTCACACACACACGTTCACGTTAAACCGAAGGTGTATTATGAAAATTTGAGAGCATGTCTGTGTTTTTGGTTTTGTGATTGAAATTCTCGGAGGCTTTGCACATTTATGAATCATCCTTACTCATGTTTTTGTTTGCATTTTGTTTTTGCATGTCTTGCTCGAGGGCGAGCAAAAGTTAAGTATGGGGGTGTTGATAAGTTCATTTTGTATGCGTTAGTTTGTGTTAGTTGTATTTATATTTTGTGTGAGTTCATATTATTTTTATGTGTTTTTTATGTGTTTTAGTTCATGTGTATGTATTTCACTTCCCCGGTTAATTTTGTAGGAAATTGGATTTTTGAAGAGCGAATAACAGAGCAGCCTTGACATAAAAATCATATTTAATTTTTGAGAAATCCAAATCCGATCTCCACCGATCAGATTAAAGGTCAAGATGTTTTGAAGCTGCAGTCCAAGTTTCAGGTCAATCCGACGGATAGATCTTAAGATATGAATTTTTCAAAATCGTCGCTCGGAGCAGGAAAAAGTTGCGCTGTTGGTGGGAGTTTAGCGCCTCAAGGGGCGCTAACGCGCTAAGAAGGTGAGGAATAGCGCATGAGGGAGCGCTAACACGCTAAGAAGGTGAGAAATCGCGCTGAGGAGGAAGCTATCGCGCATGTTCAGCAAGAATAGAGCGCGCGCGCGAGATAGGGAATTATCTCGCGCGCGCGCAAGAGGAATTTCCAGAGAATTTTGTGAAGAACGCGCGCGGGCGAGCTTTTATCTCGTGCGCGCGTGAGAGAGGAAACCTGAGTCTCTGTATTTTTAATGAAGCGCGCGCGCGAGGACTCCAAGGCGCACGCGCGCGTGTTGACGGGCCAGAAAATTCCGAAAATTATATTTCAACTAGGAAATTAATTTTTAAGGCTTTCCAAACACTATAAATAGGAGTTTTTATTATTTTACAAGGGTTCCACAATTTTTCTGAGTTGGAGACGGAGGCAGAGACGGCTACACGCTTGGGAGAAGAATTCTTTTCTCTTTTCTTTTATTTTTATTTTATCAATTCATGATTAAAACTTGGTTTTGAATTATGAATTGTGAGTAGTTTTTCTTTTTCGATCAAGGCCAGGTGATTGGGCCAGACAATTTATGTATAAAACTCGTTTGTTTATTTGGGATTTTTAGACTTGATTTGAATTTATTAATTATCGAATTTATATTTGTCTTACAAATTTCTTGGCCAGTTATTTGTTTGCTTGTTAATCGATTCCAAGTCGACAGAGGAGGTCTCGATTTTGATCACTTCGATAATCAACATAGTGTAAAACTGACTAGAAATAGAATTCGGTTTCATTATGCGGTTTAGGTTTTTACTGAATTTTCACAGCAATTTATGCATTCAAATTTGATTAGAATTACGAAAGATTAGTTCATCAATATTTGAATAGGTTGATTGTTCTAGAAATAGTCCTTCGAACAAATTAGGAAAATTCCCGTGAATTACGATTAAGTCTGATATCTTAGATTTACTGCTTGTTACATGAATTGTCTGGTACCTACGTGAGTCCTTGATCGAACTTTTTCAAATTTAAGTTAATCCAAAGTTTCCAGCTGCGTTTTAATTAATTTGATCTTTATTGCAATTTTATTAATTTTTATAAAATATGAAATCATCCTTTTTAATTAGTCTAGATTAAGTAGAAATAAATATATTTTGGTAATCATTTTTATACAGTCCCTGTGGGTTCGACACTTGGACCTTTGTCCACTATATTATTACTTGACCTGGTACGATTGCCAGTTGAATTTATTCACACCGATTAACGCGGTCAGTGACCCTTGTTGTTTTTCTTCTGTTTGGATCGAGATTTGGAATGAGATTTTTGTATCTTCCAAACAAAAGGTTCTAGAGTTTCCAAAGGTTGATTAGTTTCCCAAAGCTTGACTCACATTTGAATGTTGATGAGATCAGTTTGAAGTTGAGTAAAAATGGATCGATCTTCATAAGATGTTCTGGCACGTGGATCATAGTTCCTTTGAAAATCATCAACAATTTCACTCAGTTTCTTGATCCTTAACATATCATAGAAGTATTTCCTTCTTGTCAAAGATTCTGAAATGTTGACAGTCTTGACTATTCGTAGCACAATTTCTTCAAGTTTGACAAATTTCGACAACTCATTTTTCTAGGTAAGATGTCTAGCCAATGTAGAGGTCCTGTATTTTTGCCAAGTGTCAAAAATTTCATCAGTGTGCTTTCCAGCATATTCAAGTACCTCATCCATTGTCAATTCAATTTGAAGTTGAGTGACATTGGATGACCTATCAGGATCTGATGAAGAAGCAATTAGAGAGCTTCCGGTGGCCAAGTCCAAGCCTGAGTGAGTATATTCAACAATTTGCTTTGAGGATAGTCCACCGATGGGTATGGCCTGAGGCAGTATGATGATTGGTGAGATAAGTTGTAGAGGAGCCTTCTTAGTTTTAACAACTCGTTCCAAATCTTCAGTTGAAGGAATTTCTTGAGAGGGATGGAGGCTCTGAATTGGCTCAATCATCATAGGTTGCTTTATTTTAAGATCAGTTTTGGCCTTTTGAAATAACTCGTCAACTGCTTCATCAAAAGAGTGTGTCTCTTCAGTTGAGGCCACATCCATCTGTTTAGGTTTCATAGAGATGATTAGTTTAGATGAAGATGAAATAGCCTTTGTCTGTAAAGTTCTTGTCCGCTTGGTTTGGGGCTGCTTCACAACTTCTTCACTATCAGTTTCCTCACTGTCATGTACAACAAAATTTCTCTTCTTTTTGGTTGACTTTTTCACTGGTGTTTTCTGCACTTTTGCAATTACTAAATCAGTTGATTCCCTTGAGTGAAAGTTGGCTAGATATTCAACATTCAGGACTCGGAGCTTGTGCAGTTGAGAGGACACTTGAAGAGTAACTCCTAGACTTTCAAGGAGTCGACTGGCTTGCAGTATAAAATCAAAAGATTGCTTCGAGGGGGTCATCATTTGAACAAAAATATTGAATAGAACGTTACTCCAGTTGATTTTTACACCTTTCATGATAACAGTCATCATCTTGAACTTTTCGACAGTTAGCCTAGCGAAAGACCCTACTTTTGCTAAAATACTCTTAGCAACAATATCAGCTAGCATCTGATATTCAAGTTTTAAATCTCTTTTGAATCCAGAAAAATATATCGGTTGACTTGAGCCAGAGAATGTGTTCTGCATTTTAGTGACATCAGCAGTTGATATAACACGGAGGTCAGTAGTACCTGCAGCAAGTAAACTAAAAGTTTTGGCAAAGAATTCCTCATTGATTTGGATAGTATGTCCTCCGAGAGAAAGTAGAAGTATCCCATCATCGTTGAGCGTACAGTTGTGATATAAAGATACCAAATCCGTTTGATAGATGGTCAGAGTCTTGATATCCAGAAAGGTTCGAAGTCCCAATTGTTCAAGAGCTGTGCAAATCTCGGTGATGCCTGGTTTGTTCATCCCATGTAGGGATTCAAAATCGAAAGCGAGGACATTGAGAATGTAGACTACAGATGAAGTAGCCATTGAAGTGGTTCCTGTGGATCAACGAAGAAAGTCGGATGAATTAGTGTAAGCTTAGGGTTTACGGTAAACTGAAATGGTGTAAAAGGTGTGACTTGGTCAATATGACAAGTTAATGACGTGTCACACACAAAAGTTTAAAATTCAAAATGAATAGTACAGTAAAGCGAGAGATAATACACATATTTTCCTCTAAAAATGTTGTAAGCCTCAACTATAAATAATGAATTATAGTGAGATAACCAATGTTATAATTTCAGTTGTGCAGAGAAATATGAGTGACAATATTCCCTTGTTCGGTTTTGGGCAAAGTCCATACGTGATATGTGAAGCATGTCGAGAAAGATACTTTGAGGCTGAAAAGAAGAATATCGAGGAAATAGTGTATGAAAAAGTGATGAAAGTTTGGTTGAAGATAGAAGAACTCCACATGTATCATCATGCTCAGTTTCCTCCAAGGAAATT
Source organism: Henckelia pumila (assembly GCF_033568475.1). Classification (NCBI taxonomy): domain Eukaryota; kingdom Viridiplantae; phylum Streptophyta; class Magnoliopsida; order Lamiales; family Gesneriaceae; genus Henckelia; species Henckelia pumila. The sequence continues at coordinate 157,286,777 of NC_133123.1, read as the reverse complement.
TGAGGATGCGAGGGAGATAGCTCAGAGAGAAATGTACTACATGATAGCACTGGACACATATGAACCCAAAGAAATTTTTAAGGATAAAAATGTTCTCTATATGATGCTTAGTAAAGAGTACATCACATTGGTTCGCATTGCGTTCGATGAGCTAATGGATCCTTCAATTGCTCCTCTACGAACATGGGTGATGAACTGTAGTTTTGAGATTTTTCTCAAGATGAGGGAGATTAGAAGTGTGTGATTGTAGCTACTAATTCTTATTATCAATAAAATAAAGTTTTACTTAAGCTGATGTTGTGAATAAACTGTTTACCTAAACTGTTTCAATGCTATCACTTAAGTAAATAAAGGTAAACTACAATAAGTAATAATAAGCACAAATAACGATGTTATCAGACAATTATTACATGCTATCAAATTTCAGAGATATTTTGTCATAAACAGTGCCTCATTTTGTGAAAGCATACGTAAGAGACTCTTTATATTCTGAGAAAATTAAATATAATAAATGTGAGAGACTCTTCGATGTCTGAGCTTTTGGTGTATAAAAAAGGAGAGATTGAGATATTCATTTAGATATAAAATAAGCAAAATCAGCAAAAAAGATATGGATAATTTGAGAATTGCTCATGAAATTTTTTTCGAGAAAAAGCTTGCTCGTCTTCGAGCAAAACTGGTACGAACGCAGTTCAGAGGCCCGGATTCCCTTGGTCCTGACGAGGTTCGACGTCTTGAGAAGTATAAGCAGGTGCTTGGGGATTAACAGTCCTGCGTATGTCCTCGGCCGAGAGGGCATACATCTGCTACTTCTTAAGAAGGAGTTAAGGGTGTTGACCCTTCTCCACGGCTTGGAAGAGCTGGAAGATGGTTCATTGGAGGAGCATCTGAAATTGTGGAAAATGGCTGTAGAATTTGAAATTGATATAATTATGGGTGTTTATCATTAATAAAACAGGGTTCTTTTGTTTCATATTGTGTTATTTTGTTATCTGTTATGTGCCTTAAAGGATAAACTAAAAGAAGATAACAAAACAATATTCCCCCTAAATATTTGCAAAAACTAAATTTAATCAGATAATGAATGTTTAAACTAAATATGAATATATACGAAGAAATATTTTAGATAAAAAAAATCAGTTTAATCATTTAAAATGAATTCAGTTTAGGTCAAGCTAAGCTGTTAGAAATATAAACTGATTGACGTAAATTAAGTTAGCTCAATGAGCCCTAGAATATTTCGAAAATAAGAAAACTTAGACTCGGGAAGTGGTTTGGTGAAGATGTCAGCAGTTTGTTGCTCCGTTGATATGTGCTCCAGTCTAATGTCCTTCTTGAGAGCATGATCATGGATAAAATGATGTCTGACTTCGATATGCTTTGTTCTTGAATGAAGAATGAGATTGTAAGTGATTGCAATGATACTGGTGTTATCACAAAATATAGGTGATTCCTGTTGTTTAATTCCATAATCCCTCAGCTGTTGTTGAATCCAGAGCAGTTGAGCACGGAAACTGCCTGCGGCTAGGTACTCAGCTTCAGTTGTTGAAGTTTCAATGGATGTTTGTTTCTTGCTAAACCATGAGACCAGTCTATCCCCGACGAATTGACATGATCCACTTGTACTTTTTTTTTATCCAATTTGCATCCAGCATAGTCAGCATTTGAGTATCCAACTAGATTGAAGGAATTATGCTTCGCATACCATAGACCAACATTCTGAGTCCCTTTAAGATACTTTAGTATCCTTTTGGCAGCTATGAAGTGAGACTGCTTTGTATTAGACTGAAATCTAGCACATAGACAAACTGCAAAAACAATGTCAGGTCTACTGGCTGTTAAATAAAGTAATGACCCTATTAGACCTCGAAACATTGTTGCATCAACTGATATTCTCCCTTCATCTTTGTCAAGCTTAATTGATGCACCCATGGGAGTTGTTTCAACTGTGCAATAGTCCATGCCAAACTTTTTGATTACTTCCTTGGTATATTTAGTTTGATTTATAAATATCTCATTCTCCGTTTGGCGAACTTGCAATCCAAGGAAGAAATTCAGTTCATCCATCATGCTCATTTCGAACTTTTTCTGCATTAGCTTAGAGAATCTTGTGCACAGTTTGGAGTTAGTTAACCCAAAAATAATATCATCAACATATATTTGAACTAGCAGTGTGTGATCATATTTTGTGAATTAAAACAAAGTTTTATCAACTGTGCCTATTGTAAATTCGTGTTCAAGAAGAAATTTGATTAGAGTGTCATACCAAGCTCTAGGAGCCTGTTTCAGTCCATATAGATCTTTTTTTAAATGGTATACATGGTCTGAAAATTGATGATTTGTGAATCCCGGTGGTTGTTCAACAAATACTTTTTCTTGAAGTTTGCCATTTAGGAATGCACTTTCGACATCCATTTTATATACTTTTAAGTCTTTGAAGGATGCATACGTAAGAAATATTCTTATGGCTTCCAGTCTAGCTACTGGTGCATAAGCTTCATCATAATAAATTCCTTCTTCTTGCCTGTAACCTTGACCTACTAGCCTTGCTTTATTTCTGACCACAGTTCCTTCTTCATTGAGTTTGTTTCTGAAGACCCAACGAGTGCCAATAACTGACTGGTGTGAAGGTCTTGGCACAAGATCCCAGACTGAGTTTCTAGTGAACTGATTTAACTCTTCTTGCATAGTTTCTATCCAACAGCTGTCAGCTAGTGCATCCTCAATTTTCTTTGGCTCTTCTTGGGATATAAAGGCTGCATGAAGGAATTATTTAATCATTTGCCCTCGAGTCCTCAGTGGTGCTTCAGGATTACCTATCACTGAACTAAGTGGAAGCTTTTTGGACCATTTAAGTTTAACATTTGGTTGATTCTCATTGTTCATATGTGCCCCTAAGTCTTGATCAGTCAAGTTGTCTTGGTTATGCTCTGTTCCTTCAATGTGTGAGATATGTTCTTGCGTTTCATGATGCTACACTTCAGAACTCTCAACTGTGTGAGTTTGGTGGATATCAACTGGTTGATCAATGTTATGATCCTCAACTGTTGAGTTCACTAGTTCAGGAGATTGAAATGTTCTGATAGATGGTGAAAAGTCATCTTCACTTTCATTCTCACTATCATTGTCCAACTGTATTTCCTGAAATAGATCTGATATTTGATGAGCATTAGGTGTAATGTTAGTAGTTAAATCTTCATCGAATATAACATGGACTGATTCTTCAATATTCAGAGTTCTTTTGTTGAAAACCCTGTAAGCTTTGCTAATAGAAGAGTATCCAATAAGTATACCCTCATCTGACTTTGCATCAAATGCAGTCAGATGGCTTTTACCATTGTTGTGGATGTAGCACTTATTTCCAAAAATTTTGAAGTATGATACATTAGGTTGTCTGTCATCCCAGATCTCATATGGGGTTTTAAAGAATTTCTTGCATATCATTGATCTGTTCTGAGTGTAGCAAGCAGTGTTCACAGCTTCTGCCCAAAATCTTTGAGAGACTTTGGAATCGGCTAACATGGTTCTCGCAGCTTCTTTTAGAGTACGATTTCCAGCAGCTAGAACACCATTTTGTTGTGGTGTTCTAGCCGCTGAGAATTCATGTTTGATTCCATAATGCTCTAAATTAAGATAAGGTTTGATTGACAAATTCAGTTCCCCTGTCACTTCTGATCTTGTCAATCTTACTTGATTTTTTCGTTAAAAAGTTTTTTAAAAATTTTGATCAGTTGAAAAGCAGTTTGGTCTTTTGATTTTAAGAAAATGACCCAGGTAAAACGTGAATAGTCATCAATGATGACAAGATTATACCTCATTACCCCTAAACTTGTTACTGGAATTGGAACAAATAAGTCCATGTGCAATAGTTCCAAGTATCGGGAAGATGGGTTATAACCCTTGTTTTTAAAAGAAGACATAACTTGCTTTCCAAATTGACAAGGTGAGCAAACTTTGTCTTTGGAAAAATAAATTTTAGGCAAGCCTGTTACTAGCTCGAGCTTACTCAGACTGGCAATTGACTTGAAGTTGAGGTGATTCAGTCGCTTGGGCCAAATCCAATTGAGCTTAGAGTTGGAAGCTACGAGGCAAACTGGTTTGCTAGACTGAATATTCCAGCATACTTTATATGTGTTTCCACATCTGTTTCCTGTCAAAATAATGTTACCAGAGGCATATCTAACAATGCAAGTTAGCTTTTGAAATTCAACAGAGTGCCCATAGTCACACATTTGACTAATGTTGATTAAGTTATATTTCAAAGTCTCAACTAATAAAACATCTTGAATGATTATGTTGCCGTGGATAATCTTACCCTTACCCACGGTCTTACCCTGAGAGGTGTTACCAAAAGTGATAGTTGGACCATGACATTTAATGAGTTCAGACAATAGTTTATCATTTCCAGTCATGTGTCTTGAACATCCACTGTCTAAGTACCATGATTCATCCATCTTTTCTTTGGTACATGTTACCTGCATTCACAAGGTTGAATAACTTTTGGTACCCACATCTATTTGGTTCCATGAGGGATTAATCCTTTAGGAACCCAAACCTGGAATACTTTAACCAGTTTACCAGTTTCTGTGTTTCTATAGGTGCGTACTAAGTTAGATGCTCTAGATGGTGGAGTGCGATGTGCTTGTGAGACCATGTGTTGTTTGCCCTTTCCTATATCTTTTAACTGCCGATATCGCTTTTGAACTGGAAGTTGATTATGATAATGACCTCGGGTTTCTCTTATAGGATTAAGTTGATGTGTGTCAGTCCGTTCAGGACTTTTAGCAACTTCAACTTTAGTTTCCTGAGGATTGAAGCCAATACCAAATCTTTTCTTGTTCATCTGCTCTATTTGCTGCCAAGTCATAAGGATGAGTTTTTCATCTTCATTTACCCTAACTGCTCGTACAAAGTTTATAAACTTTCCTTTGCACATATTCAGTTTGGGTTGAGTACTTGTTTCACCAATGTCAGTTGTTTTACCAAACCCTAGACCAGTTTTTTCATTTAAGGGTCTTTGTAATTCATGCATTTCTGTCAACAAGCTTGAAGATTTATTCCATGATCTTACTAATTCATCCATGCGTTGTTTTTCTGTTGTAAGATTCATGATGTTGATCTTGAGTTGTTCATTCTCAGTTCGGAGCATAGCAATCTGTTGTAGAACGCGGCGATCAGATCTATCAGAATTGATACCCGGTGCAGCGGAAGTTTAAAAATTTTATATGGAACGATTCCATATCATGGGTATCAAAACTTTACGATTAAATTGTGCGTGTAAAAATTAAATAACAATTAAATTTTTACCTTGAATCTCGAAACGAGATTATGGACACCAACAGATTACTCTGCTCTTGTTGTATATCCCAGGAACTGATGGACGAACAATTCTTCAATCAGGTCCACGAACAGAAGTTTAATCCCTCTGATAGATTGCACTAGAAAATCTATCAGAAGTTTCTACGAAGAGAATTAACGAATTTGATCCGTTAAACCAGACTGTAATTCAAAATTCACAGGCTGGATTTTTCCCAAGTAGAGAGGGAGGGGGGCGGCCACTTTAGAGAGAAAATAACTAGGTTTTCGAAAAATTGTGACCTGTTGTCTCTAATTTCTATACTGCAATAACTTATTTATAATGTAGGTCGCTAACAGCTTAGGGCCCATTAGTCATAAGTTCAAGCCCGATAAGCAAAGCCCGCATGTTCAGAAATTAATATAAAATTCATCATGACTCCGATTGATAAACCGATTTCACCAATGTGCACAGAAACCATTTCTGCACCTTTTAAAGTCAAGATAAATTTTTTCTGAATCCGAATTCAGTGATTTCCAAAAATGCCCATCCCTATGTCATTTTAGGAAATCTTACTCCTCTACTCTTAAATAAGAAGTCCAACTTCTTTGTTCATTAAATTTAACTCTTTAAATTTAACTATCTCAACGGGGATTAAAAATCCATTACTCTGTGTGACCCTCAATGGTTCAGGGATACAGCTAGCCATGGGCTCACAACTCCTTGTGACTTGGAACAACAATTTCCGACTTGCCCATCGAATCATGGTATGAGCGCCTAGCAACATCGCCCCATGATTCCCTAGGTATCACTGATAGTGCCTGCAAGAACCAATAGATTTTGGTTAGCGTACAGTACGGTCCCTTCATCCATATATCCCGATCGAATCAACAACCATTGGTAAATCGAGAGTCGTTCGAGATTCGATAACTATGCAATACATCTTGAAGATCAAATAGTGACATCGCATGTGTTACTAAGAAACCATTTCTTAAAACACATCATGTACTCTGGCCAGAGATTCGTCACACTAATATCTCCTCAGATCGCATAGGATATCCACACTCGCAAGTATGTGGTGAATCCTTGACAACAAAGCATCAACTCCTATATGTGTTGTAACTGTACCAAATCCCGACACCTGATGACCCCAATAGAGTCGGTAAACGAGTCAAAGCACAGTACTAGCATATAGAGTCTCAATGATGTTTCAAGTAGTAAGGACTAATGGTGTACAACCAAAACCGCGGACTTTATCCACTCGATAAGTGATAACCACTTGGAAAGTCCGGATAGGGTAGTTCGATCATTCATCATATGAATATCTATTTGCATGCTTCGAACATCTCTATGTTCCTTACCAATGAAACATGGTACTCTGCATCGCAAATGCTAGTCTCAAACTCGAGCGATCCTTATCCTTATTATCGGACGGCTCAATCGACTAGGAACAGTTTAGAATATACAGTGACTATAAGATGTGTTTCATGATAGACATCTCCATGTTCTACCACATCTTACATACACTATAGTATATTCAAGGTCTTTATCAAAACAACAATAGTATATCACAATATAACAATATGAAGAAAGATAAAGTCATTGCCATTAATAAAAGTGTAAATTATATTAAACAAAAGATTGTTTATACAAAGAGTCATCAAAGCCCTTAGCCACAAGTTGGCTCACCGGGCACCTACTCTTTCAATCTCCCACTTGCCCTAAAGCCAAATAGTCATACTACGTAGACCCATTGCTTCGCGATGTTTGTAAAATAATGGTCCTGGCAAGGGCTTTGTAAGTGGATCAGCGATATTGTCTGCAGATGCCACTCTTTCGACAGTGATGTCTCCTCTTTCCACAATCTCCTGGATGATGTGGTATTTCCTCAGTACGTGTTTGGATCTTTGATGAGACCTTGGTTCCTTTGCCTGAGCAACGGCACCCGTGTTGTCACAGTACACCGGGAGTGGACCAACAACTTCAGGAATGACGCCCAACTCTTGGACGAAATTCCTCATCCAAACGGCCTCTTTAGCAGCAGCTGATGCTGCAATGTATTCTGCCTCAGTGGTGGAATCCGCTGTGGTGTCCTGCTTGGAACTCTTCCAAGAGACAGCACCGCCATTGAGCATGAACACAAATCCAGAGGTTGACTTCGAGTCATCCACGTCACTTTGGAAGCTAGAGTCGGTATAGCCTTCCAATTTTAGTTCTTTTCCTCCATATACCATGAACATATTCTTAGTCCTTCGTAAGTACTTAAGAATGTCCTTCACGGCTTTCCAATGCATTTGACCGAGATTAGCTTGATATCTGCTCGTGACACTCAGAGCAAATGCTACATTCGGTCTGGTAGATATCATCCCATACATGATACTACCTATGGCTGACGCATATGGTACATGTGTCATTTTCTCTATCTCTTCATCAGTCTTGGGACACATAGACTTGGATAGAGAAACTCCATGACACATGGGTAGATGTCCTCTCTTGGACCCATCCATTGAAAACCGTTTCAATATGGTGTCGATGTAGGTTGATTGAGTGAGTCCTATCATTTTCTTAGATCTATCTCTATAGATCTGTATCCCTAGAATATAGGATGCCTCACCCAAATCTTTCATCGAGAATCTACCTGATAACCATATCTTTGTTGACTGCAACATCCCTACGTCATTCCCAATGAGTAGGATGTCATCAACATAAAGTACTAAGAATGCCACAGCATCCTTAACTACTTTCTTGTACACGCATGGTTCCTCCGGGTTCTTGATGAAACCAAAATCCTTTATTGTTTCATCAAATTTCTGGTTCCAACTTCTTGATGCTTGTTTTAGACCATAAATTGATCTCTGAAGCTTGCATACCTTATGCTCGCTTCCCATGGATGTGTACCCCTCAGGCTGCTTCATATAGATTTCTTCCTTAATGTCTCCATTAAGAAAAGCAGTCTTCACATCCATTTGCCATATCTCATAGTCATACCAAGCAGCTATGGCAATAAGGATTCTTATGGACTTGAACATTGCAACTGGTGAAAAGGTTTCATCATAGTCAACTCCTTGTCTTTGAGTATAACCTTTCGCCACCAATCGCGCCTTGTAGGTCAATACCTTACCATCAGGCCCAAGCTTTCTCTTGTAGATCCATTTACACCCTATTGGAACAATTCCATCGGGAGGATCTACTAAAGACCAAACTTGGTTTGTATGCATCGAATCTATTTTCGACTGCATAGCTTCAAGCCATAAATTTGAATCCGCATCAGAAATTGCTTCCTTGAAGTTTCTTGGATCACATCCAACATCGGGTTCATCTTGATCCCCTTCAAGAAGAAGACCATATCGAATATGAGGTCTAGAAGTCCTCTCGGATCTTTTAGGTATAGGCGTGTCTATCAATGGTTCCTGAGGTGTAGGATTGTTATTTTGTATTTCGGGTTCTTCTCGAATTTCTTCGAGTTCCATTATCTCGCCTTTCTTATCTAATAAGAACTCCTTCTCCAAGAAGGTGGCATTCCTTGAAACAAACACCTTTGTTTCAGCAGGATGATAGAAATAATATCCGATTGAATTCTTCGGATACCCTACAAAATAACATAAGGTGGATCGACTATCCAACTTATCTCCCACTGTCTGCTTCACGTAAGCAGGACATCCCCAAATCCTCAAGTACGAATACTTAGGAGCTTTGCCATTCCATAACTCGTATGGTGTTTTATCCACTGCTTTAGTGTGGACGTTGTTCAACAACAATACCGCCGTTTCAAGCGCATAGCCCCAAAACGAAGGTGGAAGCTCAGTGAAGCTCATCATGGATCGAACCATGTCCAACAAAGTTTGATTACGACGCTCCGATACACCATTCAGCTGTGGTGTCATAGGAGGAGTCCACTGAGAGAGAATCCCATTCTCTTTCAGATAGTCCAAAAACTCGGTACTCAAGTATTCTCCACCTCGATCCGATCGAAGTGCTTTAATACTTTTACCTAGCTTGTTTTCTACTTCAGCCTTAAATTCTTTGAACTTTTCAAATGCTTCAGACTTATATTTCATTAAATATAAATACCCATACCTAGAATAATCATCAGTAAAGGTAATGAAGTAGGTGTGGCCATATTGAGTACCAACTCTAAACGGACCACAAACATCTGTATGGATCAAATCCAACAGATTTTGACTACGCTCAGGTTTCCCTTTAAAAGGAGATTTAGTCATTTTTCCTTTTAGGCAGGATTCACAAGTAGGTAAAGAGTTAATATCAGACATATCAAACATGCCCTCTCCCACTAGCTTGTTCATCCTCCTTGAGGAAATATGACCTAGCCTAGCGTGCCAAAGGTTTGCCGGGTTTTGGCTATCGATTTTCCTTTTGTTTGTTGTTGCCGGTTTATCAACATAATTTATTGGAACGTCTTTTAGTTTTAAGTTATATAGATCATTTTCAAGTTGTCCATTTCCAATCAAACATTCATTCTTGTAAATATTGCAAATCTCATTCACAAAATTGCAAGAATAACCATCTCTATCAAGCATAGAAACAGAAATAATGTTTTTAATCAAATCCGGAACAAATAAAACATCTCTCAAAAGTAACTTAAAACCGTTCTGCAAAATTAAATAAATATCTCCCACAGCTTTAGCTTCAACTCTGGAACCATTTCCGAGCCTTAGCTGTGTCTCACCCATTCTAAGCCTGCGACTTCTTGTCATCACCTGCAAATCATTGCAAATGTGAGATCCACATCCGGTATCCAATATCCAAGAAGTAGTATTAAGTGAAACATTTATTTCAATATAGAACATACCCTTCGCAGTTCGCAACTGCTCTAGATATTCCTTGCAGTTAAGCTTCCAATGACCGGGCTTCTTGCAGTAATGACAAACATCCTTGGACTTTTCCATGTTTGAAGCCTTTGTCTTGTACTTCTTCTCGGGTTCGATTTTCTTGGGTGGGGCAGAACGTTTCTTACCCTTTGTACTTGGCCCCTTCTTAGCAGAAGAAGAGGAGCCCACCAAGAAAGCCGGTTTATCCTTATTTAAAGTGGATTCATATGTCACAAGCATATTGACCATCTCTTCAAGGGAGGCCTCTATCTTGTTCATATTGAAATTCACCACAAATCCGTCAAACGAAGAAGGAAGAGATAGAAGTAGTAAGTCCACGTTGAGTTCATGTTCCAACACCAAATCAAGGGTTACCAACTTCTGTATGAGCCAAATCACTCGTACCCCATGATCACGGACCGATGTCCCTTCACGCATGCGACACGTCATTAGCTCCTTTACAGTAGCGAACCTTTCAGCCCTCGATTGAGCCCCAAAAAGTTCCTTGAGTTGTATGTGAATGTCAGCAGCATTCACGGTGTCCTCAAATCGCCTCTGGAGTTCATCAGACATCGAGGCTTGCATATAGCATTTGGCCTTGATATCATGGTCCCACCATGTATCAAGTTTGGCTAACTCTTCCGGACTTATGTCAGCTGGTGCTTCCTTCGGAGGAGATTTTTCTAACACGTAGAGCATCTTCTCCGAAGTCAAGACAATCTTCAACTTACGGAACCATTCCGTATAGTTTGCGCCAGTCAATTTATTTTGTTCGAGGATCGAGAAAAGTGGATTACGCGAATTCATCTTTATGAAATACTGAAAAGAAACATACAAATATCAGTGATTGTTTAATTAATTTACTAAGACATAAAATAGGCGAAATTTATTTTATGAATCTCACTCCCACTATTTTAACGATTTCACTACCCTCTAGTGAAAACGGGAAACTGCTTTCCTTAGTGAGAACATGGAGTCCAATTGACAAACTATGGTCCCGAATAATATCAGCCAACCATAATTTTCAAAAGGTAGAGCCCAATTGCTTCCAAAGCAACCTCCACGTTTTTACCTCATGTCCAATAAGGGCCCAATAATATGACGCCGTTTATTGTGACATGTCAAGATGACCCATCAATATTAAGTTGTGATGGACGGTCGCCATGTGGATCCCCCAATAATATGAGCCGATCCCATGGGAGTTCCACCCAACTTACAACATGTGTCGATCCAATGTAGAGCCGGACCGTATCCGCGGGTAGCATCTCATACATTGATCGTTGATGGAAGATAGGAACATTTAAACAAATTTAAATTTCCTTTATTTATCTTTATATCAATTTTAAATCATATTTAAAATGAGGGATTTTAATTTTGAAAATTTGTCTCATCATTTTTAAAATTTTGTATGCTTGTCGGATTCACACAATTTTGTCTAAAACATGCATACAACAATAATATCACATATTATATAGGATGATCGATTCCATTTCTAATCGACCCGTGGTTGCCAATCACGAGTCTTAGTCCAATCCTAGGTAATATGCAGTATGCAATGCAATCCTATTACATTGTGCTTCCAATTTACATTTCTTCTGTATTTATTATCTGCTGGGCCCACCTCCGTCTTCAAATCTTCATCTCCCACTAAATCTAATGTATTTACAATAAATAACAATGACAAGTAGGGGATACATTTTTAAGGGGTGGGAACGGGCCATAAACCAGACTCATTAATAAATCCAACAACAATAAAAACAAATGTAAATTTCTAACATACACCTACAAAATTGGTCATGGCAATCGATCATCCTTATCCAATATCATTTAATTCAAAATTAATTTATTGGATAACATGCAATGGCAATTTAAATTTAAAAGGATAAAATCATATTCCATATATAAAATCTTATTTTACATACAAAATCATATTTTATCTTTTTATCAAATAAAATCATATTTTATCTATAAAATCCAATTTTATACATAAAATCATATTTTACTCAATATATCCATAAGATCATATCTTATCATCAATTGTACCAAAAATAATTAATTTCAAAATTCAATTTAACGGATAAAATATTTAAATTTTCAAAAAATTCAAATTTATCCAAAAATCAATTTTAAAATTTTCGGACTAGAACAATTCGATCCGACGCCTCGTGGACCAATCAAAAACAATTTTCGATCGGACCAAAAATAGAATTTTAACATATTAAAATTTTAATTTAAAAATTAAAAATAATTTTTCGCGGGCCGCCCGAGACGTTCCCGGGCTGCCCGCGCCCCAAAGGGCTCGGGCCGGGCAGCGACGATCGCTGCCCCCCCCCCCGGGCAGCGATCCAATCGCTGCCCGGGTTTTGCCCGAAATTTTTTTTTTATTTTTTAAAATATTTATTTTGTTTCAAAAACCGAGGCTTAAAATTTTTTGTACAATCGATTAATTTAATCGCTTGATCTGAGCAACCTGGCTCTGATACCACTGTTGTAGAACGCGGCGATCAGATCTATCAGAATTGATACCCGGTGCAGCGAAAGTTTAAAAATTTTATATGGAACGATTCCATATCATGGGTATCAAAACTTTACGATTAAATTGTGCGTGTAAAAATTAAATAACAATTAAATTTTTACCTTGAATCTCGAAACGAGATTATGGACACCAACAGATTACTCTGCTCTTGTTGTATATCCCAGGAACTGATGGACGAACAATTCTTCAATCAGGTCCACGAACAGAAGTTTAATCCCTCTGATAGATTGCACTAGAAAATCTATCAGAAGTTTCTACGAAGAGAATTAACGAATTTGATCCGTTAAACCAGACTGTAATTCAAAATTCACAGGCTGGATTTTTCCCGAGTAGAGAGGGAGGGGGGCGGCCACTTTAGAGAGAAAATAACTAGGTTTTCGAAAAATTGTGACCTGTTGTCTCTAATTTCTGTACTGCAATAACTTATTTATAATGTAGGCCGCTAACAGCTTAGGGCCCATTAGTCATAAGTTCAAGCCCGACAAGCAAAGCCCGCATGTTCAGAAATTAATATAAAATTCATCATGACTCCGATTGATAAACCGATTTCACCAATGTGCACAGAAACCATTTCTGCACCTTTTAAAGTCAAGATAAATTTTTTCTGAATCCGAATTCAGTTATTTCCAAAAATGCCCATCCCTATGTCATGTTAGGAAATCTTACTCCTCTACTCTTAAATAAGAAGTCCAACTTCTTTGTTCATTAAATTTAACTCTTTAAATTTAACTATCTCAACGGGGATTAAAAATCCATTACTCTGTGTGACCCTCAATGGTTCAGGGATAGAGCTAGCCGTGGGCTCACAACTCCTTGTGACTTGGAACAACAATTTCCGACTTGCCCATCGAATCATGGTATGAGCACCTAGCAACATCGTCCCATGATTCCCTAGGTATCACTGATAGTGCCTGCAAGAACCAACAGATTTTGGTTAGCGTACAGTACGGTCCCTTCATCCATATATCCCGATCGAATCAACAACCATTGGTAAATCGAGAGTCGTTCGAGATTCGTTAACTATGCAATACATCTTGAAGATCAAATAGTGACATCGCATGTGTTACTAAGAAACCATTTCTTAAAACACATCATGTACTCTGGCCAGAGATTCGTCACACTAATATCTCCTCATATCGCATAGGATATCCACACTCGCAAGTATGTGGTGAATCCTTGACAACAAAGCATCAACTCCTATATGTGTTGTAACTGTACCAAATCCCGACACCTGATGACCCCAATAGAGTCGGTAAACGAGTCAAAGCACAGTACTAGCATATAGAGTCTCAATGATGTTTCAAGTAGTAAGGACTAATGGTGTACAACCAAAACCGCGGACTTTATCCACTCGATAAGTGATAACCACTTGGAAAGTCCGGATAGGGTAGTTCGATCATTCATCGTATGAATATCCATTTGCATGCTTCGAACATCTCTATGTTCCTTACCAATGAAACGTGGTACTCTGCATCGCAAATGCTAGTCTCAAACTCGAGCGATCCTTATCCTTATTATCGGACGGCTCAATCGACTAGGAACAGTTTAGAATATACAGTGACTATAAGATGTGTTTCATGATAGACATCTCCATGTTCTACCACATCTTACATACACTATAGTATATTCAAGGTCTTTATCAAAACAACAATAGTATATCACAATATAACAATATGAAGAAAGATAAAGTCATTGCCATTAATAAAAGTGTAAATTATATTAAACAAAAGATTGTTTATACAAAGAGTCATCAAAGCCCTTAGCCACAAGTTGGCTCACCGGGCACCTACTCTTTCACAATCTCTGTTTCAAGACAATTTATCTCAACTGATTGTTCCCAGGTGGGTTCAGTTGAGGCATCTTGCAGATCCTTTTGCTTTCTTCTGACTTCATCGAATGCCAAGGACAATTGATGATACTCATTTTCCATATCATGAAGTGCCTTGATCAGTTCCTCTCTGGTAAATTCCTTAGAGCTGAAATCAAATACCTGTTCACTAGTGGATGGAAGCTCACGATCATTTGCCATAAGACACTTGACCTCTTCTTCATCATCACTGGAACTGGAGGAATAGTTGGATCCCTCTGAATGACTATCTGTTTCTGCCCACTTGGCTTTGCTATCCTTCGCTACCAGTGCTTCATGTTTCTATCTCGAAGTGTGTCTGTCATCCCTTGAACTTCTTCTTTTGTCAAAGTTCTTTGGTTTGGGACAGTCAGCTATGAAGTGTCCAGTTTTTCCAAAGTTGAAACAGCTTCTTTTTTCTTCAACTGCATCTTTCTTTTGGAAATTTCTTCTGTAGGATACTTCCTGATTTCTTCTGATGAATTTGCCGAACTTCTTCACAAACAAGGACATAGCATCACTGCTCAGTTGTTCTGCTGATTTTTCTGGTTGAGCTGGTGATTCTATTTTGACTGCAGTCAAGTCTTGGTCAGTTGAGAGGTAGATTGATCTTCCTCTCGAGTTTGCAACTCAAATTCATAGGCCTTCAAATCTGCAAATAGATCATGTAGCTCCATTTTGTTCAAGTCCTTTGAATCCCTCATAGCCATTGTCTTTACATCCCATTCTTTAGGAAGACCTCGAATGACTTGAGAATGACTTCTCTGTTAGGATATGTCTTTCCCAGTCCATTAAGCTCAATAACAATGCTACTTAATCTCTCATCAAACTCTGTCATTGATTCACCAGGTTTCATCCTGATGTTGTCAAATTTTTGAGTAGCAACAGACAGTTTGTTTTCTTTAGTCTGCTCATTTCTTTCACATAATTGGATCAATTTTCCCAAATTTCTTTTCCAGTTTTGCATGTCTTGATCTTGTTGAAAGTGTTCTTGTCAAGAGTTTTATACAGAATGTCTTTAGCAACATTGTCTAGATTTACCTTCTTCTTATCTTCAGCAGTCCACTCAATTTTTGTCTTCTCAATGAACTGTGGACCACCGCCAGAAAGAGCTATAGCAGTGTTGATCTTAGTGATTGTAAGAGGTCCATCAATGATTACAAACCACATGTCATCATCCAAAGCTGATAAATGTGCTTGCATGCGAATCTTCCAATCATCAAAATCTTCTTTCGAGAACATAGGAATCTTGCTGAATGAAGTCATTTTGATACAGTGTTCAGGAATAAGATAAAAGTCTACTCTGATACCACTTGTTAGAATCGGTTGAAAGTGTAGGGGGGGGGGGTGAATAGAATTTCAAGCAGTTTAGTGCAATATAATTGAATTCAATCGGTTTAGTGACTGAATCCCAAGATTATCTTAATGTCTAATGGGATTTGGCAAACAGAAGTATGTGCGGAAGTATGCCAAATTGCAGATCTGAACACTGGGTAAGTATCAGTTTAGGTAAGATGGTGATGGTAAGTAAACTGAAATAACACAAGCAATTGTTTATGGATGTTCGGAGATTTCAAACACTCCTACGTCTTCCCTTCTTCCACATCGGAAGGATATCACTAGAAGATTTTGAATTTGACAAGCAATTTGCAAAACCCCGATCCGGCTTAGGACTTAGACACTGCCTAAACAAGAACTCCTAGTACAACACTTCAGTTTCAGTCCTAGACTGATAAGTAGATTGAATGAATACAGCTCGAAATTCTTAGCACAAAAATGATCCTACAATGATCAGAATAACACTTCAGCGTTTGTGCTTCTAGTTCCTTGATCAAATCTTGAGCGTGTGAAGCTTTTTGTATTCTCGTAAAATAGCATAGTTTTCAGAGCGTTCGAGAAAATTCTTTGATTGATCAAGATCTCTATTTATACTCTTTGGATTGCCAATGGTCATAAATCCAATTTGAATTCTTCAGATAGGTTACAAATTATTCCCGTTGGATTTGTCACTATCACCAATGAATTCTGGAGCCGACATTGCCCTTTGCATCGCGGCACTACCATCTGCAGAGTGTGTCAGAGTACGGACAAACTTATCCGGAAATGGCAAGGTAGTAGACCGATGCAGATGAACTGATGCAGTCAGTTTAGTGAGTGTAAACTGATGGAGTCAGTTTATCATCTCTTGGTCAGTTGAGCACGGCAGTTGATCGTGAAACAGTTTAGCTCCAAATATCAATTTAACGCTGCTTAGTTTCTTAATTAGTTTAGGCCTTCTTTTAAGCTTTGTAACTTGTAAACACCAAAACTAAATTTTCCAACAAACTATTCAACTTAAAATAACATTCTATCTTAATACCATAAAATTTATTTATAATTGGTTCAATAGTTATCATAATCATCATAAGAAATGTTCGTACCATGATTAATTTTATTTTATTGTCTTGGAATCATGCATAATCTCAAATCTATTAAAGGACACCAATTTTAATACACACTATCTTAAAATTTAAGACAATTATTATTGATATAAATGACTTATAATAATTTAATTGAATTAAATTATTATTCAATTAATTAGATAATACTACCTTCATCCCAATTATACAGGTCACATTTTTTTGCCCCAAAATATATAGTCATATATCATATTTAATAATATATTTTTTTACATTTCTTTACTAATATATCCCTATTAACTAAACCTTGAAAATTGTGCAATAATTTTTAAAAACATTTAAAGGAATAAAATTTGAAGTTTGTACAAAATTTGTTTTTCCAATTATTTTTCTTAATATGTGTAAAAAAATCGGAGTACTATAATCGAAATAATCTAGCAGCCCAAGCGTCATGATTCGATTATTTTACCCAGCAAGGACAATTATTGTACTCAACAATCTTCGTTGCACTTCTTGTAATCAATGAGATTCGAACCCATTACCTTAGCTCTGATACCAATTGTAGGACCGAACGCTTGTCACTTTACCAAAAGCTTACAATTTCAATGTTTCTCACGAACGGTAATCGTTATTCTATAGTTATATATATTAACAGTTTAAAATAATACATTATCAATAACTCATGTTAGCCTATAGATATAATGTTTAATATAGTTTTAATTTGGCACAATATTGATATTGATTCTTATGCAAGTATTAACTCAATTTTCATCATTTTATTGATTAATATTGAGCAAGTATGGCGTGCTTGGTACCATACATTTGTTTTATTTTCTTTCTTATGTAGTATGCTCTGAATCAATATAATTTATTATATATTTGTTAATAAGTAAGATATGTTAATCAAATTAAATAAAATATTCATGTTGTACGTTCTAATTTATGAGTTAATTATTTATTTTACGAGTATTGATTTTTGTAAAAATAATAATAATAACATATATAATACATTTTAAATCTTAATTTAAATTATTAATAAATATCTTTTCTTTTATACGTTGAATTTTTATCTCTTTACCCATTTTTTTCATTTATCATGCATTATTTTTTCTCTATGAAAAAATCAATATTCTTATCATCTTTATTAATAACAATTTCTATGGTGGGTCTGGCCAAACGCGAAGACCCACCCAGACCTTTTTCTGAACTGTTTGAACAATGTAACCCTTTAGTTTCAATATTTTTATCATTTATGGTTATCATTATTTTATATCTACACTAACATTTTAAAATAAGACATTATCAATAACTCACGTAAGCTTATAAATATAATATTTAATGTAATTTTACATTGTCACAATATTGATATTGAAACCTATGCAATTATTTGAACTAGTATTTTTTATTATTTTCTTGATTAATCTTGACCAATTATGGTTTGTTTCGTATCATGAATTCGCTTTATTTTCTATCTCATGTATGTATGCTTCCAAGTAATATTATTTATTCTGTATTTGTTAATAAATGAGATAAGTTAATTAAATTAAATATTTATTTTGTAATTTCTTATCTTATGTGCTGATTATTTATTTTGTGACCATTAATTTATGAAAAACAGATGTAATATAGATAATATATTCCAAATCTTAATTTAAATTATTGCACAATTAATTTTTTTTTATATTTTGGATTTTGCTCTCTTTCACTTTTTTTCCATTTACCATCCGTTTTTTATTTTTCTATGACAGAATCAATATGCACATCATCTTAATAAAATTTTTGTGATGATTTCTTTCTCCATCAATCATTTATATTTTGCTATCGTTATTATTTTATTTTTCGCTGGACATACTTTTTTTTATTACTAAAAATTTTTACCTGTAAGAATAACAATAATTTCATCATTCACAACTGCATTCTGGTATGAATCGTCTTCTATTATTTGTATCTCAATATCTTTAATGATTGACGTAATTGTTGAACAATTTTTTTTTTAATTTCTTGTTTTTCAAAATCTAATTATCTCATTTTGCTTATAATATTTTCGTTTCTGAAATTTATATTGAATTTTAAATGTCATTAATTACAAACGTTTACATTTCATCTTTTATTTCAATCTTTTTTTTTATTTTGAGAGTAAATATATATTCTTATTTATTTTGGTGTATCTATTTATTTGTGATATATTGAAGTATTATAATTGTCTTCATATACGTAAAACATATTTTTATAATAATTTCTAATCATTAAATACTTTCATTAAAAATAAATAAATGAATTATTTATATATCTTGTTGATGAATCGAATCGATATAATATTTAACACTGCAACCAATAAACATATTTGCAATATTTGTGAACAATGTAACTGTAGCAGTTTTAGTGTCATTATTTATGATTATCTTGTTTCTATATTTACATTAATATTTTAAGATAAGACGACATTTCAATAACTCATGCGAGCTTATAAATATAATGTGTAAATGTAATTTTACGTTGACACAAAATTAATAAAATTTATCCAGTTATTAAAACTCGGGTTTTTCATTGTTTTGTTGATTGATCTTGAGAAATTACTACATGCTTTGTGTCATGGATTTTTCTTTTTTTATCTTGTGTATGTACGTCTTGAAACAATATAATTTATTATATATTTTCTAATAAGTAATATACATTAACTAAAATTAAATCCTGATTTTGTAATTTTCTATATATCTCATGTTCAATACATATTAAAACTTAAAAAAAAATTACCTTCAAACTGGTATTTGTAAATTATAGAAATCCATAACTGATTTATTCATCTCCATATCTTGTAAAAAAATATTCATTTGTTAAATTTAAGATCATCCCATAAATAATTATTATATTTTTTACTCTTTATGATCAGGAAAAATATTTAAATTTTTCATATTAATGTTACAAATATGTTATAAATGTGTTAGTGTGTTTTTTATTTATATTTTGGATTAAAACTTAACTCAATTTAAATTGATTTATTTCAAATCGTTGTGTAATTCAAATATATATTTCAATAACGGTTAGAAATCTGATATTTTTAATTGCAAGACCATCTCATAATTTTTTTAAATGGTTTTATCTTTTTTGTGAAGGAAAATTAATTAACTTTTTTTAATTTCAACTTTTATATATATATATATATATATATATATATATATATATATATATATATATATATATGTTATGTGTGTGTTGGTGTGTTTTTTATTTATTATTTTATATTAAAACTTGACTCTACTTAAATTAAGTATTTCAACATGTTGTATAATTTAATTAACACATATATATTAATAACTTTTACAAATTTAATATTTATATATATTTAAATATGAATTCATGATATAATTCTTTATGTCAATAGGTCCTTACACAAATTAAAATATATAAGATTTTTTTAAAAAATATATGTATATTCAGTCTAAAAACAAATACAAATCAAGAATTTGGTGTTTATATCTTTTAAGAAACTGAATAGTATTTAATTAAGATTTTTGTGAATTTTTTTTAAATATTTGTGGAAAAAATATATTCACTTTATCTACAAGAAAATAAAAAAATTAAGTATTTTGTTATTTCAATCTTTTTGAAAACTGAATCCTTATCTAATATGCATATACTTTGTCAATTTTGACCTTATCATAATAATCGATTTTACATATAATATAAATATTGATCACTTTATCTACAAGAAAATAAAAAAAAACAAAAGAATTATGTATTTCAATCCTTTTGCAAACTGAATCCTTATCTAATTTGCACACACTTTATTCATTTTGACCTTATCATAATAATCTATTTCACATATAATATAAATATTGATTTACGTTTATGTCCTATAATTAAAGTGTTGTTTTTACTTTTATAACCCTATATATTTTTATATGTTTTTTTTATAGTATAAATAAAAGGACAAAGTTGTTATTTCACTATAGGTATATATAAATATAAATTTTTTTTTTACTATGTATTAATTTCTAAGAAACTGAATATATAACTAAATTTCTCCTCGCGCACCCAAAAATTGAAAATAGCACTCATCTGTAGTGTACCGTGCCTCTTCAGAATTCCTTTGTGAAAAAACTAAAATTTCCAAAGAAAATATATTGAAAAATATAACACCACGAATGAAATTTGTTTAACACAATATCTAAAAATATAAAAATTTCGGAGTTCTATTTCACCAAAATGTTGATATGACGTCGAACATGTCAATATTTTCGATATTACATCTGGGGATGGGTTTTCGGTATACCGTATAAAAAATATTGGCATGAAAAAATTTATATCGGTACCGATATCGAAATTCTGAAATGTTGGTATGGAAAAAATTCATATTGGTACCGTATAGATACCGAAAAAAAATTCAATATACCAAAAAAAATGTCTATATTTCGAAAAAAATTCGGTACGATATCTCGAAAATTCGGTATTTTATCTCGATATCCCAGCTCTAATTACATCAATATCTCGATTAGAAATTGACTAAAAAGAAAAGAGAGAAACTTATTTGATCAAGACTCAATTTCCATTACTTAAAAGATCTGAACCGGTAAAACAAACGTAGGTGACGAATTTAACTCGAAAATTTTAATTATTCATAATTCATAACTCGAAAATGCACGGATGATTTAGCGTAAGGAAGGCAAATCGATTAAATGGTTTGTGGTAGATGAGATCCTAGCATATGTGTAATGCCCAAATCATGCATTCAACGGTCCGTATTTTTACACATGGACGTAATTAATTATATATTGTTGACGTGATAAATCATGAGACATTAGATCTATCATTGTGGTATTACCTAGGGGTGGGTTTTCGATATACCGTTAAAAAAATATCGGTATAAAAAAATTCATACCGGTACTGATACCGATATTTTGAAATTTTGGTATGAAAAAAATTCATATTGATACCGTATAGATACCGAAAAAAATATCTTTATACCGAAAAAATGTCAATATATCAAAAAAAAATTCGATACGATATGCCGAAAATTCGGTATTTCTGTTCGGTATCCCAGCCCTAGTATTACCCATATGCTAGGTTGAAATCTACCTTTGATATCATTAATAACCCTTG
This sequence comes from Henckelia pumila, assembly GCF_033568475.1. Taxonomy (NCBI): domain Eukaryota; kingdom Viridiplantae; phylum Streptophyta; class Magnoliopsida; order Lamiales; family Gesneriaceae; genus Henckelia; species Henckelia pumila. Next base: position 157,264,771 of record NC_133123.1, on the reverse strand, counting down.
TTCTCTCTTTTTCAAACTTCATGTTCCATCATATAATTAATCCCTTTAGTTTTAATAAAATTTAATATTTTGTACCCTAACTCCCCACACTTAGTTTCATCGTCATTAAATTCAATGAAAGCACATTATTTCGGTAAAGATCGTACCATTACTTGCCGGAAAAATGACTAAGATTAACTGAAAAATAAAATTAGCGGACTAAGACTAAAATTTGACGGTATAAAAGATCAAACTCACAATGAAATTAACAAATATATAAAAAAAATTATAAAATTTTTTGTAATTTTAATTCAATAAACTCCTTGGTATACTTGAATTACGTATTGGTAAGAAATGCAATATTTTACGATACACTCTAGATATATACTAATGTACATATTTTAATCCATTACCATCTATATTTATATATTATATATTTTCAATAAAATAAATTTTTTGGTCTATTAACTTCTCTATATTTTAGTTTTGGAAAACTAATTTTTAATTGTTGGTTATTTTGGTTCAATTGTTGACTTGACGGCTTGACATTTCAGTATTTTCGGTGTCAAATCGGCATTATCCGAGGTCACATAAAAAAATTAAACCGAAATAGCTAAAAACTAAAAATTAATGTTGCACAATCAGTGTTTAGAAAGTTAATAGATAATAATTATTTAAATTAGAATAAACTCAAAACAATAAAATTTTACGGAAAAAAACTACCATATTATTGTATTTTAATACATAAAAATTACAATTATATTTAATAGATGTGAATGATCATTTTCCAATATTAAACTGTATTAAAATCTCTCTTTTCTTGAATGGTATGAAAATATTTATATATGATAAATTTGCTTCAAACGCGCGCAGTTGGCCAGTTCTCTTGTTAACTAAAACTAGAAGCGAACTAAAAAAATAAAAACTAGAAGTGAACAACTAAATAAAATAAATTGAAATTAACCAAGAGTATGAAACGAATACAATATAACTAAATTAAATTTAAATAATAAATAAACGAATGTTATAATTTCGGTTCAATATAGTTCACCTACTTATTAATATAAATCTCATTTCTTTTCGATCACAATTATAATACATAAAATCACTTCGAATTTGATCATGCTCCAAAAATTCAATAAACCCAACATTATAATCAAGAATGCTTAAGAATAAAATTCAATCTTCAAAATAAAAATAAAAGATAGATGTTTAAGGGGTAGGATCCTCTAAATCTCAACAAATAACAGAAAAATAAGTAGAAAAACAGTCACCAAATTTCTTAACTTTCTTTTTCATTCTATCATATTCGAATTTCGTCTTTGCCAATTTTACCTATAAATAAATACATTCAAGTGAGTAGTGACCAAATTACTCGAACAATAAATTAATAAACGTGAAAATGGCAGATACATGACATAAACTATGAAATAATTGACTCAAAATGACACATTTTGGCAGCTAAAATAGACACCTATCATGTAACAAATTATTAATTATACACATAAATTGAATGTGTCATTCTGATTTTATTATCCAAGTCCCACAAATTAATTTACGTGGGACTTTAAAAGTTTTATTTATTACGCCAAAATTATTTGGTGGTTTGTGAAGCTGTCAATATTGGACCAAGACGTCAGGTTTGGCCGTTTCCTATTATGCAGCAAATGTCATAAAAATCATTTTCGGCAAAATCAGATTTATATGAAAATCTTCAATTATCAAACCCATCGAACCTATATGATCTTGTAAGTGAAATTAATGCCAAGAAACTTAAAAAAAGGAAAAGAACATACGTAAAACATAATAAACTGGTTTAATTTTCGTAATAAAATTTAAAGAAGAATTACACTCTGATTGGATGATTAAGTTAAAATAAAAAAAATTTACAAAATTTTTATAAATAAATATGTGATTGAACAGTACTTATCCTATAAAAACATTTTTACCGTTAAAAGTAATTTTTTTTATTGTCATCCTTACCTTCATGAATTTTAAAAAAATACCTCGTATATATTATTTAAAAATTATACTTGGGAAAAAAACATTTCCAAACAAAATCATAAAAAATTTATAAAAATATTGTACAAAGAAATACTTTAAGCTTTTTTAATTTATAAAACACTATATTTTTTTTAAAGTACTTGTTCAAACGAATCATTTGACACTGAAATTTACACACATAAATTTGTTTTATATGCATAAATCATCTGTGTGCACAATGTATTATATTGTAAACTTTAAGGTACTGTTTGGTTTGAGTGATGAGATAAATAATACACATATAAATAATATAATGCAATAAAAATAAATAAATAATGATAATTAACATAGTATTTGATTTGATTGATAGATTATAGTTTATTGGATTTGACTGATTAAATTTTATATAAAAATGATAAATTACTATTTCGTTCTTTTAAGTTTTAACAATAAATAAATATGAATAATATTATTTATAAGGGATAATATAGTAATTTAAATTCAATGATTTGATTGAGGTAAGATAAATAATTAATGATTTGATTGATGTAAAATAAATAATTAATAGATAGATAAATAATATGACAAGAAGAATGCGAGATTTGATAAGATAAGTTATAAATAGATTAATAATATAGGCTACCAAACGATACCTAAGAGGTTTGATGGACGTATATATGGCAATGAATTAGAAGTATATTCACTTTCTTATTAAAAAAAAAAAAGAAAGAAAGAATTAAAATTGTATTCACTTGATTTGTGAGTTTAGGATTCATTACATATATAGTGAAAATTAAATTTAAAAAAATCGAAGGATAAAGATAAAATAAGTACTTTTAACTCAAGTTATTATGGAATACTAACCAAATGCATGCATGATTTTTTGTTTGTTTTTTTCCCCTAGAGTTTGGTTTTTTTAGGGGGAGTGGGCTCGTTTAATGTTTTAATGATCCAACTTCAACGAACGTCTTCCCCATATCAACACAGATTTTTCTAACGTGTTAGAATTCCTTAAGTTATGCATGCTCAATTTTGGAGTTCTTGCTTAATAGACACCAAAAAAAAAAATTCATCTTATTGACATGTGTGGTACTCATTAAATCTTTTAATTCATACTCAACTGTAGAGTCTCACGCCTGCACAGTGCCTGGAATTCATCTCACTAAGATATGATATTTGTAGTGACCCGTCCCAGAATCACTAAGAGTCAAAGCTTCAACATGCAATATAACTTAATAAACAATAATCAAAATAAGCCAGCGAAAACTTAATCAATTCAATTAAAAACTACCGGAATGAATTTAACTGGTCCCCAAAACAATTGCTGATAAAAGTTATACAACCCAATTGAAGATAATACTAAAATCCACAAAGGAAAACCTGTTACAGTACAGTCCACCAGGTGGACTCCACCTTCCTGCTTCTCAACGACCGCTACCTCCCAGTCAGTCCAACCTAAGTCCTGCACCATAGAATAGAGTGTCCAAAGCCAAAACTGAGGATGTGAGCTAACAACACTCAGTATGAAAGTATGAGTATACACATGATATAAATGATAAATTCAAATGATCGGGTACCAGAAACCTATCACAGCAGAAAACTTTTGCTCGACAATTGGTGTCATGATAATTAGCATACTGGACCGTCGCATCAGGAGGTACTCCCATACCATAATAAATAAAGGAATATCTGCACACAAACCCATGACAACCATCCCCAAAAACCTCGGGCTTGAGAAACCCTCTACAGGTTATAATATCAAGTTGTAGGCTCAATGTGATAATGCATGCAACAAAATAATCGTGACATAATAAATACACATAATTCATGTCATATAATCCATGCAAACATAGAACATGCATACTCAACCAGGATATCTTAGATATTATGTCAGTCGTCAGTACCTCAGAATAAACAACCTAGCGATAACGACACTCTAGTCTAAGCCTATAAGCAAAAAATCAATGTATCACTAAACAACTACTAAAAGCCCTAACTAGACTAATAGCTAATCACTGAAACTAAATAGAAACTAGCGATATACTTGCATCTGTAGTGAGCTCTTTGATGGAGATGACCTTAAAACCTAGGTACAATTCTGCTACGATCCCGGTAGCGCCTCGCTATCGATTGATCCTTGAATACGTCGCCTGAAAACCCCAAAATATATCTAGAAAATGATAGGAGAGCTGAGGGAATGAGTGAGGGAAATGGCTGCCTCGAGACCATATTTATTGACCTCGATCAGAACGTTCGATCTAAAGTTCAGAGCTTCTGAATGCACTTCAAAACTATTGATCGTATTTTCGAACTCACTCTATCGAGCACGTGTCTCTGATTGGACAACACACTGCTACCGACACGTTCAGAATTTCCGAAATCTGTCTAGTTAATCACCCAATCAAAACTCATATCCTATCTGAATGTCACAAGATCGGAGCTTCCGATCTCTAGTTCGGAGCTTCCGAACTTCTCGTGTAGTGATCCGCACCGTGATCACCTACTAATCAAGAGCTTACACATGCATTTAACTTAATTAAACAATAATCAGAATTAAATAACGAGAAACATAACCAAATACAATTCCAAGGAAATGAATCTGTAAATACTTAAGTTTTACAACCAAATCGAAGGTAATGCATAAACCCAATAACATAAATACTGGAAGCTTAGTCAGAACACAAACATCTCCAACTGCTGTCAACCTGCTGCCTAAGCTCTCCTGGAACCACCCGCCTCATCCAGTTGCAAATCTGCCCATGGAATAGGGTGTCCCAAAAACAATACGAGAAAGTGAGCATAAAATGCTCAGCACGAGAGTATGAGTATACATATATTATATGTGCATGTATGCAAGTGTACGGGTACCAAGACACAAGGTCAAGAAATTCTGCTCACAGACCGGGCCCAGGGTATATAGCACGCTGCGCCGTCACATCAGGAGGTGACTCCTATATCCACTGGCTAATGGTGACCTGATCACGATTCCACGTGTCCAACCATCCACTACATGTAGGGTGAACACGCTACTACTGACTATCTCAAGAATACATGCTCAATATGATCATGCATGAAGCATAATAACGTAATATAATATATGTAGATAAAATCATGTCATATAAACAATGCAATACATATACATGCATACTCAGTCGGGGTATCTCGAACAATATTTTCGTACCTTAATTACTAGGCAAGCTACATCAGCTCTATGCCCAAGCCTACAGTCCGCACTACAATGCAAAATATTCATGCATCATAACTTACCCTAAAAGACTTAACTAAGCTATTACATACTCCCTATCTATTTATAGGGAACTCGAGTATAACTCTGTCCGTCGTCAGCCTTCTGATGACGATTGGCCCAGAACTTGGACTCCACTCCGCAGCAACTCCGGAGCACCTTGCCAACTCCCGAATCAAGCCTAGGAAGGGTGGAAAACCTCAAAATATCACACAACACGAGAGAGGAGGTTGGAAAAGTTGTGAGAAATCTGAATCTCGGAACCCCTATTTATAGGCGGAGATCGGACGCTCCAATCTGGAGATCGGACGCTTCGATCTCTGCATGCAGACCACGTCACTACATGCACAGTTCGGATGCTCCGAACTCCCCTTCAGACGCTCCGAACTCCTGCATGTCCGATCAGTGTTGACACCTCATCAGCTGCATGACCTAACTGAGTTCGGACGCTCCGATCTCAATGTAGCCTTCAAACTAGGAACTGAGCTTCCGAAGTGTTTGGACCCTCCGAACTTGGGTTCGGACCTTCCGAACTGTCCTTAGCCAAAAATCCATAATTTTTCTAATTATGCCTCTAATCCATGCTTAACTATTTTTAATAATTTAATCTTGAAAAATGGAACCGGGCTACTACAGATCGGTACTTCCGATCTTTAACTCTGGCTTCCGAATCAGTTCCGTGCTTCCGAACTACTCTTTGGAGCTTCTGAATTGTCCCAACACTTGAAATCTTTGGATCCATTTTTGATCGTTCTGAATCCGATTATCAACTCCTTAAACTCAAATGAGAACTCTTTAATCATGTTTAAAAAGAATATTAGCTTGATTAGTAGTCGTGCTACTACAATATTGGTTCAACACTCTTGTCTGTGCAACCTCTTAATACTAACGATCACTCACAACCCTCCTATCAATCCCAGACATCACAAATCCACTACGATGTATGTTCAATTAATTTCTCAAACCCTGTCGGCCTTTTATTTCCAAAACTTATATTTATTCAATTAATCATTTTCTTTCATTTTATTTATTATAATAATAATTATTATTATTATTATTGTTATTTTTGTTGTTGTTGTTGCTGTTGCTGCTGCAGCATTCTAACTCCCATCATTAATTTTTCATACTGAATTTTTAGTTAAGTAGCAAAAAAAATAATTTAATTGTTGTATGCATTGTTTTAATTATCAAATACGTTAAATCTATATAATATCGTAAATTGAATGTCTAGATTTTGTAGAAAGAAAAAGAACATACGTAAATCAATTCATTGTTTTTATTTTTTTAAAAAAAATAAATTGCTATACACTTTCTATATTAATATAGACACACTAACATTTAATTCATATACTAGTAACCTTTGGAACATGATACGTGCATCACAAAAATGTTTTTTTTTTTAATTTTAATTAATTAAATAAAAAATTATATAGATTATTTTATATAATTTTTTTTTTCAAAATAGTGTGTGAATAAATTTACTATGATAGATTTTTTTAATAACGAATGTTAAATCAAATAATTGTAAACTCGACACTAAATCATGAAAGAACGGATCATGACACCTAGTTTTCTATATATTGACCATAGTGTAGATATATAGATGTGTGTCACTTTATTTCTTTCCTTTTTATTTTCCATTAATTAATCGATGTATCGCAAAAGGAAAAATAAGAAACTTCAACATTGAACACGTAAATTAACGAGTCATGCTACAATTAATCTGCATGCACAGTCTAATAAGTTCTACTCGGATGACATAAACGGTAATAGAGGGGGAAAAAATAAATAAAAGAGATGTAAGATTCAAGAGTTTTTTTTTTTTTTTTTTTTTTTTTTTTTGATTTTATCATACAAAATGTGAGCATATATACGTACGAGTAACTTAAAACGTATACACTCAAAATTTTCCTCAAAATGTATACAAAGAAAAATCAATTGATTTACATTAAGGACATGATTGCTATGAAGCATTCTCATCTCATTCCTCATACCTATGTTTGGTATGAACAATTGAACATGGGAATGACCATTCCATCCATTTTAGATAGTAATGGTCATTCCCACTCTTCTTTTTTATTTTTGTAAGAAATTTTTTTCTATATTTAATTTATTCTTATCAATCTAACCTTATATAATAATAACAATAATATTAAATATTATATTTAAAACAACAAATTATTATATAATTATTTTACTATTATATATAAATAATTATTATTACGTATATATCATTATTATTAATATGATTTATTATATATTTATCTATCGATATTATTATTTAATAAATATTAATTTAAAAAATTAATATTTATTATTATTATTATTATAATATATTATTTTATTTTATTATTTAACTAATACTAATAATAATTATTATATTTTCAATTTTTATTATTATAATAATTATTTTTTTATTATAATAAAAAAATTATTATATTAAAAAATATTTTAAAAAATATTCCGATTAATATATAAGATAAATGAAATAAAATAAAATAATTTTAAAATATTATTAATTTAGTATTTAATAATAGTAATAATATTAATAATAATAATAACATATAAATAGTTATTATTTTTTTCTTTTTGGTTAAAAAAATTTGATTATTAAAATAATTTCATTCCATTCCTTTTCATTTTTTTCATTATCAATCATTGGAATGAAATAAAAGTAGCATTCCATTCCCGTTGTCATTCCATTTCAAAGTTGATTTCATTCCTTCTTATTTCATTCTAACGTACCAATCATGTCCTAAATGCTCTATTTATTAATTTTAAATTTTAATTGATTACAATTTATATTTATTGAACAATATGATATTACAATTATTATGATGGATAAGAGGCAACTAGAATATGGTACAAGCAATAAGGGATTTATTTATGAGCGTATTTTCTAGCATGCATTAAAACAAGGTCTCTTTGGAAAAAATTAACATTATTGAATTTGGATGAAAATATTTTATTCCGATAAATAAATTTGAAAATTACTAAGTGATTAGTAAAATTTTATTTTCACAAGAAAAATGACTAAAAAGATAACTCTAGTTATCTTATTTAACACACCAGACAATGAATATGAGACTAAAATACGTTAAGTTTTTATCTTTTACACTAAGTAGTGTCGTACATATTTGCACAAATATCGTCATGCATGGCACACTTTTCAAATTATTGGAGCTTGGAATCTAATTTATTTCATGTGGATTTAGAAGGAAATTTAATACGCTTGTACACATTTTATGTATTCTCGAAGAGAAAATTATAACAGTGATCAACTTTAAAAAAAAAACATTTATAACAGTGATCATATAACTTATACAAAATTACATTATAATCTGAAATATCTGTACTTTTGTTCATCTAATTAATTTGTTAATATTAGGTCTTTGTATCTTTAATAATATAGTTATGCTTTTCTCCGCCTTTCGTCATTTTTTTTCCCCTAAAATTGCTAACGAGTTAATATAAGAGAATGCATAAAACTGGAAAAAAAAAAAATCTCTGTGACACCCTCTTAATTCCTACAACACTCCTTATTGCATGCATTACCAATATTTAATAGTCATATGTTAGGTTTTTATTGATGTGGTAGTTCTTTTTACAGAAAAATATTGTGAGACTGTCTCACGGATAAATTTTGTGAAACAGATCTCTTAATTGGGTCATATATGATAATGTATTACTTTTTATATCAAAAATATAACTTTTTATTGTAAAAATGACTGGTTTTGACCCATCTCACAAATAAAAATTCATGAGACCGTTCTCACAAAGAACTGACTCGTTTTTTAGAATAAGATGCACTTTGTCAATCAATGATTAATATTAATGTAACATCAAAATTTTTCATAATCGTTATACCTTAAAAAACGGTCAAAATGGAAAACCTTTTATATAATATACTGTAATGAATAATATATTTTGAATTTTAAAAATCCAAAATATAATGTATATAAAGCTTGGAGATTTTTCTTTTTGGTTGATACATCTTGTAACGGAAGACCTCTTAGTTTTTCAATAAAGTACAAGAAGTTGAGCGTAAAAAAAAATTAAAAATAAAAATATATTCAAAATATCAATTATAATTATAAATTTTTTAAATAATAAATTAATTAATTTAAAAAATATAGTATTTAAAATTAAAATATTATTTTTAATGAAGTACAAATTCTAAATCATCGTTTTTCGGTGTCACGTAAGCAATTAGACGAAAATAACTGAAAACTAAAAGTTAGTATACCAAAACTATACTTTGAAATTTTTTATTGACCAAAACAAAAAAATTGAAAAAAAAAACGATTTTCCCTATTTTCATATATGTATGATCTAATGATTCAAAATGAAGTTCTTTGCATATCTGTTAAAGTCTAGAACATTAAATAACAAATACTTAATTTTGCTAAAGTCTAGGATATTAAATCACAAATGTAACATGCGAACCGATCATTACTGACTTCCACCCAAAAGTGGGGAATTATATTTTCGGATTAATTCACGTTTAAATGTTCTTAATCACGAGTAGGAATTTAATTTGAATCAATGCACATCTATCTGGAAAGTTTAATTTCCATAATTTCCTTTCGAATATTCTCGAAATCAGTTTGAATTTGTTTGGACTATTTTCAATTAGGACGTTGGAATTAACTCCGATTAACATATATATATATACTATATTATGAAATAATTTTTCAGGAAAATTGCTTTTATTACGCATTATGTTGGTTCTTTCCGATTTTGATATCTATAATCTATATATATGTTATCAATATTGAGTTTCAATTTTGTATCTTTTTCTGTTTTTGAGAAAATTTTAGTCATTTTTTGTTGAAATTTTTTTACGACTCAGTATCATTTCAACTTCACGTAGAAAGATTAAAATTGTGATAACAAACTAAAACAAAATTTTTATATTATAGATGACCAGATTTAAAAAGGGACAATCATAAATAACCAAATTTTCAAATTTCCAATTGGATTTAGGCTACCATGGTATCATACACTAGTAAGAAAAGTGGAACAGAAAATTGTGGTTTATCACCAAGTGATGATAATTTTGTAAAAAATACAAAAATAAAAAGGTGGTGTGTTAGGATCGAAAAATGTCTTTCTCAACTGTATGGAGTTCAGATGGGTTAGTAAATGAACTCTTGTCTTTCTCGTGTGTCTATGTTAATCAATCAGTGCGGAAGAGATTGACTAACAGATCGAACACAGATCAAATGGCTTGGTTGAATTCGTGAGGTGAGTGAATGTGTTTGACAGATAAGAAAGAACACAAAGACTTGTTTCTGGATGTTCGGAGCTCAATCTCCTACGTCACCCCTTCTTCCACCTCGAAAGGATTCACTCTCTTCTAGAAGACTTTGATCGTATACAAACAATTTGCACAGATCCGATCCAAGATTGGACTTACACCTCTGCCTATCTCAGAACTCCTAGACACTCAAGAACTCAGCCCTCGACTGATCCTTGTTACAAAGATAGTGTTTTGACAGACCACTCAACTGATCTGGTACAATCTTACAACTGAATAAACTCAGCACAAAACGATCCTCACTTGATCTGATATGACACTGAGTGTGTGCTTCAATTTCTCTGCTTCAACTGCTCTTGAAGCTTTTAACTTGATCGTGTATTCTTCTCAATATATTGGCTCTACTACTTGTGTTTTTATTTTCGAGTATTTATAGCCTTCAGAATATAGCTGTTAAGCTGTCGACAGGTGATCTGAATGAGCCGCCAACGTATCTCCTTAAATGACTCTCAAATCTTGATTTTCTGGTTCTTTGTTGGCAACGTTCAAATCTTCATTTATTGCCTTTGTCTTTTAGCACAAAAGCTCTCTGACATTCTAGGCTCTTCCATAAGTTCTTGATCTGTTCTGTTTCTGAGAATCATTCGGTTTGAATGTGGCTTTGATCTGTACTATGTGCAGATCAATTATGATCACATAATTGATCTGATCTCAAGACATCGTGAACTTGATCTGGCTTCTTTGTTGCCTCCATTGATCTGCTCGATAACTTATCTGTTCTGTTTCTCTTCTGATCTGCTCAGTTGATGTCTAAGTTTGTCAAACACCGAAACTTATATCTTGAATTTCTAACAATTTCCCCCTTTTTGGTGTTTGACAAAGATAAGCATTTAGTCTATCATTTTTCCTTTCTTGACAATCGCATCAACTGGTGATATATATTTTGATATGCTCTTTTCTTCTTAGGTTGACTGATCTTCATAAGTCTGTTCCCCCTTAAAAGGTGATGTCAAATGAATTTTTCAAATTGCTAGCTTGTCTGATCTGATTGACTGATCTGGTCATGTCTGAGCTTTAACTGATATGATCTGGTTCAATTGATCTAGTCTCTTAGTTGATCTTCATCATTCCAATTGATCTGGTTCGTTTATGATTCGATCTGATCTTTTCTGGTTCGATTGATCTTGTCTGATCTGATTGAACTTTGATCTGGTATGGTTTGATTTGGTTGTTGTAACTTTGATCTGGTTTGCATCCAGATCGATGTTGCGACCAACTTTTTGCCTTGATAACGTCCGAATTAACTCATCTGGCCTGAGATATGACTTCTAGATATTTGAGTAATATTTCCAACCATTTTGGCCTCAAGTCATTTGGATCACCGAGCTATGAGATATGATCGATTTACTGAACTGCGCCAGCTTAAGTTATTTGATCTGCTCCAACTTATCTGGATTCTTATCTCTTGCTCTGTATCTTCGAGTTGATATGTTACCTCCAAGTTGATCTGGTTCCTGTTGGATACATTGATCTGCTTTGCTCAGTTCTTCTATTCTTCTTCTCGACTGATCTGCTTTCTTCTTCAATTAAGATGCCAGAGAGAATCTTCATTTCCCATCAATCTGTTGCGTTTCTCTCCATATTTTGGGTTGTGTGGTGTATTCTTGTGTTCTTCAAAATCTCTTTTATATGTAGATGAAATCCCATCGATCTTTTATTTTTTACAGTTCTTCATCTAGTCTCCAAGACTGGTGCGGGCTCGCATGTTCTTCATAGCAACAGCGCTATCACGCTTTGGAGGAGTGCTACTGAAGCGCTATCGCGCTTCCAAGGAGCGCTAGGAGCGCTATCGCGCTTCTAAGGGGCGCTAGTAGCGCTATCGCGCTATCCAGGTGCGCTATCGCGCTAGCAAGGGGCGCTACTTTCTTGTTCTGCTGAGCGAAAATTTTAATCATATCTCACAATCTAGCCGTCGGATCAAGCTAAAATTTGGAAAGCAGCTTAAAAACATCTTAAACTTCATTATGAACGGTGAAGATTGGATATAGTTTTTTCTAACATCCTCCGTAATTTTCTGAAGCTTGCTGTACTGTAATTCCTTTCTCAATTCTTCTCAGTACTTGTCACCTGCAAATACAAATAAAAATATGCTATGGTACCCATATCTTATGTGGGTCCTCGATGTATTAGTCCTTTAGGAACCCAAACTTTGATTAATCTAACAGGTCTATCATTGAAAGTGTCCCATAAAGTTTGTATATTGTGCCGTGTGTGCTGGTGATGTGTATGTGAATGATAAATATGATATGCATTGTGTCGTTTGTGCATTGGATATGTATGTCTAGATTGATTGTACAAGTTAGGCCTCCAATATCTCTTTTGAACGGATCTATTTTTGAAATAAGGTGGTCTATATTGTACCTTCATAGAGTCTTGTCTTGTTTGACCATATCCAGACCGAACTAGTCTTTTCTTGATCCAGCTTGAGTTAGAACTCTCTGGTTCCACATATCCCAATCCTCGATTGTAAAGAGTTTTTGGTTGAGATATAGGTGAACTGACATGATTATCAGGTTCTATATTTTCATATATCGTGCTGGACTTGACAAATTTCACATAATTTGAAGTGTTCTTGTCCAGACATGATTGAGTACTTTCTCAGTTGATCTGCAGTCCTTGTCATCAAAGCCGAGACCTGTCTTGTCTCCAAAAGACTTTTGTGACTCTTGCATCTCAGTCAACAAAACAGATGACTTATTCCACGTGGTTATCATTTCAGTAAGTTTTAAGTTTTCTGACTTTAACTGCTGACTTTCCACTAGTAGCTTATCATTTTCAATCTTAAGCTTGGCAATCTCTGCTTCTAGACTAATTTTCTCAACTGATGTTTCCCAATTGGGTTCAGTTGAGCAGTCCGACAGATCATTTTGCTTGGCCTTAACTTCCTCAAATGCTAAGCACAGTCGTTGATACTCATTACTCATGTCATGTAATGCATTTGCTAAATCTTATCGTGTAAATTCATCTGAGTTGAAATCAAATACCTGTTCACTGGAGAAGAGTTGATCTGATGATTGATTGCTGATAGATGGTTGGTCACTTTTGGCCATGAGGCAGCTATCTTCATCTTTGTCATCAGAACTTGATGTGCTCACTGAACAACAAGATTCTTCAATAAAAGCGATTGGTTCAGTTGAGCAACGTTCGAGTAAGTAGATGAATGAATTGGTTGACTTGTGCTCTCTTTATCATTTGATCTGGAACTATCTGAGCAGCAGAGTTCTTTAAGATCTTCAATCATTGGACTCCTAATCTGCTCAGCCTCCTCATCTGTTCCAAGCTTGATTAACTGCTGCCAAAGATCCTTAGCAGTGGAGCATGTCTCAATAGTTTTGGCAATGCAGTTGTCCATAGTGGTGTACCAGAAGCTTTTAGAAATATCACTAAATGCGGCCATTTAAATATGTTCAGAGAAGAGAAAGAACCTCTCTCTGAAACCACTTGTTAGGATCGAAAAATGTCTTTCTCAACTGTATGGAGTTCAGATGGGTTAGTAAATGAATTCTTGTTTTTCTCGTGTGTCTATGTTAATCAATCAGTGCGGAAGAGATTGACTAACAGATCGAACACAGATCAAATGGCTTGCTTGAATTCGTGAGGTGAGTGAATGTGTTTGACAGATAAGAAATAACACAAAGACTTGTTTCTGGATGTTCGGAGCTCAATCTCCTACGTCACCCCTTCTTCCACCTCGGAAGGATTCACTATCTTCTAGAAGACTTTGATCTTATACAAACAATTTGCACAGATCCGATCCAAGATTGGACTTACACCTCTGCCTATCTCAGAACTCCTAGACACTCAAGAACTCAGCCCTCGACTGATCCTTGTTACAAAGATAGTGTTTTGACAGACCACTCAACTGATCTAGTACAATCTTACAACTGAATAAACTCAGCACAAAATGATCCTCACTTGATCTGATATGACACTGAGTGTGTGCTTCAATTGCTCTGCTTCAACTGCTCTTGAAGCTTTTAACTTGATCGTGTATTCTTCTCAATATCTTGGCTCTACTACTTGTGTATTTATTTCTGAGTATTTATAGCCTTCAGAATATAGCTGTAAGCTGCCGACAAGTGATCTGAATGAGCCGCCAACGTATCTCCTTAAATGACTCTCAAATCCTGACTTTCTGGTTCTTTGTTGGAAACGTTCAAATCTTCATTTATTGCCTTTGTCTTTTAGCACAAAAGCTCTCTGACATTCTAGGCTCTTCCATAAGTTCTTGAACTGTTCTGTTTCTGAGAATCATTCGGTCTGAATGTGGCTTTGATCTGTACTATGTGCAGATCAATTATGATCACATAATTGATCTGATCTCAAGACATCGTGAACTTGATCTGGCTTCTTTGTTGCCTCCATTGATCTGCTCGATAACTTATCTGTTCTGTTTCTCTTCTGATCTGCTCAGTTGATGTCTAAGTTTGTCAAACACCGAAACTTAGATCTTGAATTTCTAACATGATGCAATGCTCGCATTAATAAGTTAACCTTGTCAATTATTAAGTTGTATATTTCCAGGGAACATTATAAAATTAATCATGTAAGTTGGTCCGATTTAAATTTTGATAATCTAATAAGCCATATTTAAGTTTTAATACAGTAACTTAGTTGATATTGAAATTTTAATCATTTTTCGTTAGAATGCTGACATGACATGGAATATTACTGTTTTAGCACTGATGATTGATGACGTGATGCCAATATTATAAAGGAAAAATTATTTTTTTAGTCCTGTATGTTTGTTAATTTGCGATTTTAATCCTCTATATTTTCAGATTTCAGTTTTAGTCCGTTATCTTTATTTATTTTTTTTGGCAATTTTAGTCTTTTTTCTGATGTGGCGCTGATGTGGCACCAATGCAGTGCTGATGTAGAGCTGACGTATATAGTGTCACGTAAGCTTTTTCGAATAAAAAGGACTGAAATTGCCAAAAATTGAAACATGCATGACTAAAACTTAAATATTAAAACACATAGAACCAAAATAACAAAGTGGCAAACCTAAAGGACCAAAATTGCAGTTTTTCCTATTATAAATGTACCAAGTATCATGTCATCCACCTGAAGAAAAAATTCTAATATCATAGATGAATAAAGTTCTTGCAAGAATAATAATATGTGACCAATATTTAGACCAGGATGCATATAAAAAAAGAATTAGGCCGATATACTAGATCAATTTTGCTATTTTTCCAAAATAAATTCTTTTTGATTGAGATGTTCAAATTATTCTCCAATTCATGTGATGAATTACAATTTGGATATGTAACTTGATCAATTTATATTTTTAGTTCTATAGGTTTTTAAGATCTATTTTTAGTCCCGTTTACAAACAATTAATCCAAAATGATATAAAATATCACAATCGAATATATATACATACATATATATATATATATATATACACAATGGTTGTGTTTAGCGTGTGTGTGTATATATATATATATATATTTCTTCCAGAGTTCTAATTTCATTTCACAACCTTAAACAAGTGTCACTGTCACCTGCTCCAGGCAATTCTGGCCTGGATTCCCCACCGGGCTTATTAGCCCAACTTACTTCACTTCTTATCAATGTGTCTCCAAGTCCAAGAACGAACAAGAGACCATGTTTTTTTTTTCCGCTTGTTTAAATCATTTATCATTTATTATTATCTTAAAACCAGAAAGAGAAAAATAATAATAATAATAATAATAATAATAATAATAATAATAATAATAATAATAATAATAATAATAATAATAATAATAATAATAATAATAATAATAAAATCATCGAATATCACGCGGCAATTATTAAAAAAAAAAAAGAAAGAAAGAAAAAGAAAAGAAAAGAAAAACAAAAAAAATGGTGGCAAGGGAATTATTGACTTTTGGAAGAAAATGAATTAAATGCTCTTTGCTGTCTGCTTTTGACTCTTTCATCATAGATGATGAGATAGGCCTTTTACTCCTTCGTCTCTCTTAAGTCACCCTAAACAAACACCTTTGGTCTCTAGCTTCAATTCTCTATATATTATCCTGAAGACAAATCCCACCCCTTCAGTTACTGTCCATCTATTTTCTCTTTTTTTCTCATCATCAATCCATTATATTGAATGAAACAAAAGAAACCCTTTGTAGTTTTCTTGAATTAAGTTCAGAATCTGAGTCTGTTTCTTGTTCTGAAATATCCTTTGATCTTAATTTGTTGAGATTAATTGTGAGATGGGGAGGCCACCTTGCTGCGACAAAATCGGTGTGAAGAAAGGGCCCTGGACTCCTGAAGAAGACATTATCTTGGTTTCATATATTCAAGAACATGGCCCTGGGAATTGGAGAGCTGTTCCTACAAACACAGGTCAATTTTTATAATGAAAATGATCGAGTTCTTTCTTTTCTTTAATTCCCCCACTTTCTATCTATTCTTTTCTTTTGCACTTTTGAATTTCCTTTTGTTTTTGTTTTCCCTTTTTTTTAGGGTTCGGTGTGATTATTTAAAGCTGTGTAATAAATATTCTGCAGCTGCATCACCTACTTCTTGAATACTTATTATTAATCTCACTTTTAATATATACTGATATTTTCTTCTTTCTTTCTTGATCTCAGGCTTGCTCAGATGCAGCAAGAGTTGCAGGCTCCGGTGGACTAATTACCTCCGGCCGGGCATCAAGCGCGGCAACTTCACCGAACATGAAGAAAAGATGATCGTTCATCTTCAAGCCCTTCTGGGAAATCGGTATATATGTTCTTGGATAATATATATTTCTGCATGTTAATTTTGTGGAGATTCAGTAAAAGATCTGCACATGTATGTTTTCTTTAGGGTTTTAGGTATCATAGCAAAAATCCCACTACCTAAAAACATGTACTTTATATACCTAGATATATAGCTAGAATATTAGCTTTTATTTAATTAAAGTTGTTTATTTATAGCAAAAAAAAAATTAAAACATGAATTTTGTGTAATTAATTTGTAGGTGGGCTGCCATAGCTTCATACCTTCCCCTGAGGACTGACAATGATATCAAGAACTACTGGAACACTCACTTGAGGAAGAAACTGGGGAAGCTTCAAGGAGGAGAAGACGAAAACTGCGAAAACAACGGCGAACATGACAAGTACTCATCGAGTACTACTTCGCATTCCATCACAAAGGGCCAGTGGGAGAGGAGGCTCCAAACCGACATTCACACAGCTAAACAAGCTTTGTGTGAGGCTCTATCACTAGACAAATCCGGTACCAATTCGTCTACCGGCTTGAGCCTCTTCCCCAAGCCTCTATCCATCGATAGATCGGATTCCAGCTCATCTACTACTGCCTCCAAGCTCTTCGAAAAGTACTCTCCACAAACATCCACAATATACGCGTCCAGCACCGAGAACATAGCGCGTTGGCTCCAAGATTGGACCAAGAAATCGCCCAAGTACTCCTCGTCCGAGAGCACCTCCTTCAACAACCTCTCCATGGGATGCATCTCCAGCCCGAGTACTGAAGGGACGACTTTCATCAGCTTGAATTCGGATACTTCGCAATCGTTCATGGAGGACGAAGCCAAGTTCGAGATCACCACCGCGAATTTCACTCCTGAAAACGGGACTAATATCCGATCGGAACCATTCAGTTTGCTGGAGAAATGGCTCCTAGACGACGCAGCCGCACAAGGCCAAGACGGGGACTTCATGGACATTGCTGTCTTAAGGGAAGCTGCTGATTTGTTCTGAAGAATATTGTTAATTAATCTTTCAGAACAATTCAGCAGTTTCTTGATGTGGCCTTTTAGGACTTTCAAATGTTTTGTGTTCTAAATATATATATAATATAAATGAATGACATATATATGTGTTCAATGCAAACTTGAATAAATTTGATGAAAATATATATATGTCATTCATCTATATATATATATATATATATATATATATATATATAAGTAATAGAAACTGAAACCATAGCTTTAATGATCAGTAGCCTTGTGTGTTGGGACAGAAGAAAGTGTAAATTACTTGCAGTGAAGTTAAGGGTCTAGTTGGATATATGTGTGTATTGGATATAGGAATAAGTTCCCCTTTCAATTCTTAGCTTCTGGGAACAAAGTGTATCTACCTTGTGCATCAGTTGGTGTACATTTCTGAGAAAACCTGGAATTTGATTCGAGTTTCTATATCTTTTGGTGTAATCAAACTAGCATTTTGAAACTCTTTTTTTTTGTTAGGATTAGATTTCATACTAACTATTGAGCTCAAATTTTCATGATATGTACCACATTGATCATATATAGTTTAGAATCCAAGCCAAGTAAACAAAAAAGTTCCTCAAAATTGACTTTCAATTGGCTGATCTGTTCCTTTAATTGGTAACATGATTTGCTATTTTTGGTGTGTATATATATATAAATGGATTTATTTTTTTGCGATTTCGATCTTTTATGTCTGTGATCAAATTTCAGTTTTAATAATATTTTTTTTTGTGGGTATTTTATATCCATGTGACGCACGCTAATGTGTTGTTGATAATATTGCACTAACGCGGCGTTGATATCTACAAGGTTGCATAAGCATTCTTGTCCCACGTAAAAATAACTAAAATTTTTAAAAATTAAAAGATAAATTATTAAAAATAAAATTCGACAGTACAAAAGATCAAAATCTCAAAAGACACTAATATATTTGGTCGAAATTACCATTTTCTCATAAAAATATTGAAAATACAAAAATTGAAGGGTGGCGTACATTTTACAAGTATAAAAAATATTAGTGGCTGCACATTCAATATTACCAGAAGATTCAAATTTGTTGCGAAATAAATGTGGGAAAATAATTTAAAAAAGGAGCCGCCACGTACGTTAATTAGAAAATGCCGATATTATTTTATAAGTCTGGATGTGACATACATCAAAAAATAATGTCAACATGAAATCGGAAATTGTTGTTATATATGGCACCAAATTAGGAATTCAAAGGAAGTAATCCAAACTTAAAAGTTAGTAAATTAAAAATAAAATAGACAAGGTAATGGATTAAATTAATCTAAAATTAAACATGTTACTGAAAAATAATAAAATTATTTTCTCGATAATTATAATACACATGATATAAATTAATTATTTTTCTTCTATGTTTTAATTAACTTTTACATGAGATACAGGCTATAGCATGGATCTTATAGTTATATTAATCCCATATCTTTAATTTATATACCACATACATTTTTGTTTGAAAGCTTGGCTAGCTAAAATGTGTCATTAATTACCTATAGATCGACACCACGGTGCGTATAGATTAGTTGATCGATTAACTAAGAGATATATATATATATATATATATATATAGGGGTGTAACTATGCTGCACCTGGAGTTCTTCTCCATATATATATATATATATTGTATATATATATATGTTGAATGTCGAGTGACCTTTCAAATCACGTTCACATCATTTCCTAATATTAACACAAAAAAAAATTATTTGTTATTATTTTAATTAATATAGAATATAATATTACAACGCAAATAATTTGGATTTCGTTTTTTTTTTTATTTCAAGCATTCTCATGTTTTTTTAGGCAAACTTGCATTCTCATGTTAACACGTTTTGTATTGATTATGCATGCAAGTCATCAAAGTTTGTTCCATAACTTTTTTTAATCAAAGTTAGCACTGAGATGAGGGACGTTTATGAGGCATTGGATTTTGCTGAAATGACGTCAAATACTAGTTTTGACGTGACAAACATTTTTTTTTAATGTTTTTGGCACAATGTCAATACTTTAGGAAAAACAAAAGTTTTAAAAAATATATTTAATTTATTGGAATAAGATCAAATTTGGACGATTTATACATATAAAAGAAAATTCATAATTTTTGTTATGTAATTTACACGTTTTTTATTTTTAAATCTTGTAACAGTAAATTGACATGTAACTTGCGTATGTTTTTATTTTAGTTAGCGAATTTACATTTTAATTTTGTAACTTGCATATTCTTGTTCATCTTTGGTCATTTGTGTGTTTTCTTGTTTTTACCGAAGCCTGTTATGTCGGTCAGAAATTGCTTATTTGATAGACGACATAGATGCTGACATGAATTCTTGAAAAGAAACTTGTATATAAATGTCGTGATATTTTTTTATAATATCATATATATAACATTTGAAATTTGTTCATTTTTTAGTTTATTGCATAGTTTGAAAATGCGTATGCACCATGACACATGCGATTTCCAAATATCAATTTCAGCATCTCCAGTTGCTACACAAGCAATTTCTGGCCAACGGGTTAGACACTTAAAACACATTTTTTCAAAAAAAAAAAATCCGAGTTGTGCGCATGACAAAAAAATGCAAATTCATTATTAACATGACCAAAATAGAAAACGTGCAAATTATAGAATGAAAAATGTAATTTTCACTACTTATAATTGTAAGACGATCTAGCTTAAAACAAGTTAACATGATTTATGTTTGTAGTGAAAACTAATACTTTTGACATTAACAAATTTTTTTTTTTTTATGATCAGTTGAGTCAAAACGATCGAGATTGTTCTCACAAAATCAACCTTAGCTTTGAGATAGTTTCGTTAAAAGTTTTCGTGAAACCATAATACGTCAACTTACAATACGAAATTCCTAGTTTTTCCCGTCAATAAGTAGTGCATGAGAGACAAATCATTTAATCAAATCAGTCTCTATTTATTTCTAAAACATAAAAATCATCGGAAAAAGGCCCAATATATATATTTTCTCGAGCAAAACAACTTGTCCGGATGAAGCGTCTCTTTTAGCTGCAACTTGAGCAAATGCATAATGCATATAAAATTCACAGGTCTCCCGATCACTCGCGCATAATTTTCAAACTTACATGCAAATTGGATCCTTAAATGCACAACAATCAGAGTCCAGAGATCCATTCAATGAAACAGAACCAAAATCTTTTTTATAATATAAATCGATTCCCTGTTTCTCTTGGCTTGAATTGGCCTAGTTGATCAAGATTCCATGAACTACTAACCACTATGTTTGCCATGACCGCCACGAGACGGGGCAACGAGGTCGTAACGTCCCTATCCCCACCTCGATTTAAAATGGTTTATACGGTGTAGTTTACTTTAATTATAATAAATCGGGTTAACAATTTTCGTAGAGCGTTATGCATACTGTACTCTTTAATTTGTGAAGGTTGGGTTAATATTCACAATCATATAAATCTTAAATTTCGTCTACAGTTCCATTAAAGTTTCATTTTGTTTCATATGATATAATACACTTTAAAATTAAACTACAATTACTCATTCAAAATGAAAATTCTTGGGTTCTATTTTCACTTATTCTAGGAGAAAATAGTTTTCTTAGCTGAATTGTCTCATTTGGGTTTTGGTCCACTAAATATATATTTAAACCTCGGTTTCGATGTTGAAAGAGAATAGGGGTTGCACATAAACTGTTTGAGGTGTTGTCATAAGGTGTTGACAACACCTACAATAACACGTTGAATAATTTACAGCGGAATATAATTAAAGCGTAAATAAAATAAACAAGCAACCAAATAAATAGACTCAGATAAATAAGCAAGAGTATAAAATACTCTTGCAGCGCCTCAGGGCAAAACTTCACTATAAAATAATTCAAAGAGTTTTACAAACCCTAAAACTAGTGATTATTGTAAAATTCAATTTCTCAAAACAAGTGAGAAAATAAAGAGTAAAAGTTCTCCTAAAACATTCTATATGAAATAGAATAATGAAAACGAAGTAAGGAGAAAAACTTGAAGCCAAAACACGTGAGACAATAACACTCTTCGATCAACAATCTTCGAGTGTTCTTCACGGCTTCAAGCAATCACGACCGAGACAAGTCTTCAGAAGATCTTCAGTTCTCTCGTATGTATCCATCCATCAATTTATTTGTCTCTCTCCAATATATAGACAAGAATCCTTCCTTGTAGATGTTTTCTTATAGACATAGGATTTTCTAGATCTTGTTCCTTTTTTATCAAATCAAATCTACATAATAATGAAATTAAATCATTAGAGATAAGATAATAAATATTATGATAAACTTAATCATATCTCAAATCAAGTTATTCAAGAAAATGAATAACTTACATAAAATTACTTCCACTAGTAGAAAAATCGCGTAAGACTTCGGTTAATAACCGAAGTCGTAGGCACTTAATTACCGAAGTAGTGTCACGTGAAGTAATAGGGTGTTTTTTTACTTCGCTGAATCACCGAAGTCTTATACCTTAAATTACCGAAGTCTTTGGTCATTTTTTGGAGGCAGAATTGGAACGGTGCCGAAGTAAAATCATATATTTTACTTCGCTAATTTCATAAGTTATGAAGTCAAATATATTCTTATACTTCGTCAATTAATGAATTTGCCGAAGTAACAACTATGATTTTACTTCGGGTTTTGGACGAAGTTAAATATTGTCTATTACTTCGTTAATTTCATATATAACCGAAGTAAAATGTATTCTTTTACTTCGATTTTTAATCAAATTTTCGAAGTTAAATATTGTCTATTACTTCAGTAATTTCAATAATATACAAAGTGAAATAATGTCTTTTACTTCGTTAATTTCTTATATTACCGTATTAAAATGCATTCT
Source organism: Henckelia pumila (assembly GCF_033568475.1). Taxonomy (NCBI): domain Eukaryota; kingdom Viridiplantae; phylum Streptophyta; class Magnoliopsida; order Lamiales; family Gesneriaceae; genus Henckelia; species Henckelia pumila. Next base: position 157,241,650 of record NC_133123.1, on the reverse strand, counting down.
TCTACTTCGTCTATAAATAAAATTTTGTTTATTCTAAAATTGCCGAAGCAATAGAACACATTTTATAAATTAAGATTTAGATACAATAATGCCATAAATATATTTTTGAAACTAAAAAATACACTAATAATATTAATTAATCCATCCCAAAACGACACATACATAAATCAACAAGTACTATCCACCAAAATACACTAACAATTTGAAATGACATATTCAACCACCAAAACGTGTACACATCCACACGTATTTCGTAAGAACTGCTACCTAACTGAGAGTAGGAATGTCGTAAAATGGATTCTAGCTTGCCATAGGTCCCCTGAAGTTGCTCTCTGTGACCACTGGTGAAGTCCTGCATAACATAAAGATAACGTCCACCTCATTTTTTATCTTTAGATAACAACAAGGCCATTTGTATGTATAGTAACTTCCTTACGTTTACTACTTCAAGGCAATATTAAAACCAAATTGTTATCAAAATCATATCAACTTAGTTTCTCAGCCCCTATTTGGGGATTTGAACTTTAAGGCCAAAGCACCAAATTTTATGATCATGAATTCATTATCAGATTAGGAAAAAAGATATTAAAAAATCGAAGAGACTTTAACCTGAATAAGTTGCTGGGCTAGTTGAACTTGTGAGAGGTGCCTTTTATCTCCACGGTGATTTCATCAGGCAGGCCCCTACTATCTTGCACAGTTAGAATGGCACCAGTAGTGCATCTAATGTAATCAATATTTTCTCCCTGAACTCCAATTATATCCTCTGTATAAGCAAGTGGTACTTGCATTTTCTGTGCAACCTGCCACAAGGAATCAACATGGCATATTTACAGGAAGAAATAGTGCAAGAAGTAACATCCAACTCCTAATAATATTTTACATATTTATTTTTGTTGTCGTCTGTGTTCGTTTCCTCAATTTCTGAGTGCCTGCAGACTGTGCATCAGCTCAAATTTAATTAACAGAAACGAGAAAATGGAGATCTCATCAACCAAATATAATCATAACTCCAGTATGGTAAATAATAATAACACTACTAATTACAACAATAATTGTATTCTTTTGAGTAAACTTTTATGAATCTTGCTGCTTACCTACTTTTACTGCTATAGAATCATACATGTATTAGATCCTATATATATAATAATTAATCATATATATGTATGTATGTATGTATGTATGTGTAGATTATTACAACCTTATCAATCGAAAAATCAAGAAACGTACGAGTAAATTGTTGGAGAAATGGTCATACATGTACGTATGATAAATTAATGAAGAGAACAGAAAAATCCCAGAAAACCAAAAATAAACAGGAAAGAAGAAAAAGCTTCGGCTTCAGCCTCTTCTCTAGCTAACTCTCTCTCCCTCTTTTTCATGTTTGCATTAATTTATTTGACTGAATTGTTCAGATAACAAAACCAGAAAGAGAGGCAAAAGGGCAAGGAGAAAAAGAACAGTTCTGGTCCAATTATGGGGGGGCTAATTAAATGCTTGCCAACAGAAATATATATAAATCCGAAAAGAAACTTTGTAAGAACTAATTAATTCAAGAGTAAAAAATAAAAAATAAAAAGGGACATGATGATGTTTAAGTATTCAGAAGCTGATTAATTCACTCTAAACAAAAACCAACCTGCATTAACGGTTGGGGAAATATACACAAGTACTAGTGATATATAATAACCTTCTAAAGAAAGACTAAAACATAGAGAATGTGAAAGAAAAAACTTGAATGGATAACATTATAAGATGAACAAAATCTTAAATGGGTCGAATTAGTACTTAACATGGAGGCATGAGATTCAAACCTAAATCATCTTTTTCGAGAACCAGTGATCTGGACTTGTTTGTCTCCATTGAAGAACTGTATTCTGGGTGCAATCTTTTCTTAGAATGCAACGGCACACCGAAAAGTTTAGTTCTAGCACTTTGTTCCTTTTCTTCAAGAATCTAAAAATACAACTAACCCTTGAGATCAACCAAAGACTGTTTGAAAGGATGGGGAGGCTTACTAAGAGCTGCTAAAATATAAAAATACAACTAATGCTAAAAATCAATTTTGTAATACCTAAGGAAAATAAAAAGTGTATGCCCTCTAGTCAGAGAACAAAAACTTTACCTGATTCCTAAGCTCCATGATGCGAGGTTCTTTTTCCATATTCTCTCCATTCATTTCGAATTAATGATGTGAAGTCACCAATATGCAAGAGGGTAAAATTATAGCTAATTGTAATGTGGCTTTTTACCCATGAAACAATAGTTTATAGTGACAATAAGATATAAAGGATTACTTGCACCTCTAAAAAAAGGATTACTTGCATTCTGGAAACACATGCAGTACAGTTTAGTCGAGAAGCCAAAGATAGGACTGTAGTAGTGCTGCTTGCTCAACGTAAAATCAGGGCACCCACTTTTTCAGGAAACCAAACACCAATTCGTGAAAAATTACATAATCAAGAAAAAATAATATCATAAACTGACAATTTTGCCTTTTCTGCAGTTTTAATCAAAAAAATTAGAATATCATATCCCAATAATTTGACGAAGAATTGCATGGCTAAAATAACCATGTAATCTATAAATTATCCCTTAATATATCCATAAGGCCAATATGCTAGTTCACATAATCACAACAGATATTGTAATCCAGACACAACGAGACTCTCATCTGTGGCGCATGATATATTTAACATAATTTGACAAAAGAAACCAAAAAAAAAAAATAGAGGTGAGGATATGTTTTCATATGTTGGTTACATTTTTTATGGATTATTTCTGTCAAAAAGGATACTATCACAGGTAGAGAGAAACTAGAGGAAGAATTCAAGGAACTTACGCACATATTTAACCCCTTTAAATATATGACAAGAAACATTACAGTTCGACTACATGAACTTAGATTGGCTGGAGAGCAGCAGAAACAAACTAAAATACAAACTAAATATTTTACTTGCATTAAAACTAGACAAAATCTTACCATGGTAGTGTCATTGACATGATGGATATTGGGAAGGCCCCTTGAACCTCTTAAAAGTATTCTTTCATCTGCATCCAGTTTCATCATATCCTAACAGAAATAGGCACAAGAAATAGGCATCCAATTAGAATACCGAAATACAACACATCACTTACATTTTATAATGTGAATCGCACAGGGCAGATTATCGCAGATAAATGAGACGAATTGATCCCTTAGAAATACTATATGCTAACATGTTGCAATGACAAGGATGAAATTCAGGTGAAGTTATAACCCCTGCAAAAACAAAAAAAAAACAGATATATGGCTTGGCTGCCTTCAACATCTAAACATCCACAGTGTGAATTATACGGATCTAAAATGAGAAATTCCCAACTAATATATGCTGAAAAATTGAAATAAATCCCAAAAAAATTCGGAAATGTGATCTTTACCTTCAATCGACTCAAAAATTGTACCTACAACAAATAATACATCCAATTGGTTTACTGCATATCATCAAATTTTTCTAGCTAATTATATATTGGAACATGGTGTATATAAAGTTTGATGTTTCCTCTATGTATATGAAACATTTCTCGAAGTCTGAAATCTGAATTCCATTATAGTCTTGCGAAACGATATCTAGTGATGTTGAAATATTGAAAAACTTCAGCACATGAAGCTGATATGGGTAAAGATAAGGCGTAATCCTTGAAGCCATCGTCCTGCCTTATGGTTCCGGTAGCATTTGCGCCTGTTGTTGGTTCCAAATCATTCAAAACATCGCAAAGGACGAAGGTACCTTGCACTGCTTCGGGGTCCTAATGGGTACGGGCTGCCCTCGATGTCAAATGTGTTTACACTCACTCCCTTTACATGCATACATACATAAGAGAAGTTGTATATTAAAAATTGAATAATATTTTATACAGTATGGCAAATTTATAAATATTTTATACACAAAATCTACTTACCTCATAAGTTTTACCATTTCACAACTGAACCTTAGCCAAGAACTTCCTGTCTATGACATTTGCAGCAACTGAGAGTGACCAATTTAAACAAACTCCTGCAGGTACACAAAATTTCCAATACAGAGTTATCATGGTAACGACACTAGTTCACAATAGTTGAGCCAAGGCCCTTGGCAATAGGAAGATCACCAAAGTCTAGATTTGCATATCAATAAAAATTGAAAAATAAGAGGAATGACTATACAAAAGGAAGACCGAAGATAATCCTTTCACAAGTTAGTCTATTTATAAAAAACAAAATCAAAGCAAAGATGGGTGAAAACGAATACCATTAATGTCAAATAAAGGCTAACAATGTGCGAAGTCAAGTCTATCTGCACCAAAAACAGAATCTCGTCACTTAAATAATGAGAAAAACACAAAAAAGATGTGGGAATAAACATATCATTCTCCTGAAATTCTACAAAAACTGTTTCAGAGAAGAGCACGTCAATACAATCAAAGCATAATCAACTGAGGAAAAGAAGAATGAAAAAATCGAAACAAGATATCAATCGAGATTTTACCTGGCGCTCAGCCTGGATGATCTGGCACACCAAATCTCTCAAAAATTTCCAAAACTTACTAGCTTTATCCACCCTCTTGGAGCCAGAGAACCTTTAATGAGCTTAGTGCATATAATCACAACAACTTTGTGACTCGAGCTCACCATGCTGTGATTGGAAAACAAAGAAAGCATAAAGGAACGATACTTCACAGGCTCATATAACAATTCACAAAAAATCTGACACAAAATCCAAAAGAATCGAGCCATTATAATTTCCAACAATTTTTCCTTACATCGTTGCATAGCATTGCCTCTGTTCTTCGCCGAGAGTTCCAAATCGGCCTTGGTTATTGCAGGAGTAACATTTTCGCTCTTAATCAAAATAGATTGATATGTGAACTGGACCATGTTCTCTCCCACCTCCATAGCCATCGTAGCTCAAAAAATAGTCCAGGGTTTGAATAAAACCTTTAATCGAGCAAACACGGCTAACAAAGTGGACGAAATAGCAAGGAAGAAGGTTTCACAGTTCTGTTTGCGACAGGTCTTCAGCCGCACTGTTCTTGAGATCCAAAACTCGATCTAGGCCATAACCAAGGTCTTGAGGCACTGAGGTATCATCTAGGGTGGTTGCGGTGCAGTTCCCACCGGTGTAGAAGCGACGATGGTGGTAGATTTGTGAAGGAACGAGAGCGACGGGAAAAGGGGATTGACAACCCTAAAAAAGAGTGCAGAGTAGGAGAGAAGAAGCAGGAAAAGACGTGAATAAAACTGGGATTCTAAACATATCATTCTATTACTTCATCAAAAACAAATTAAAAATTTTATTTTCATCTTTTTACTTCATCAAATTTAATTTGACGAAGTAAAAACTCACTTAAAATTTAAGTGAAGCCCGTTTTTTTATATTGGCGAAGTCTAAAGTGCATTTTACTTCGTTAATTTTATAACCGAAGTAAATAACTATATATTACTTCGGTAATAGTGATTGCCGAAGTAAAAACTAGCGAAGTAAAAGGCAAAAATTCTACTAGTGTTCATGTCCAAGAAAGACAAAAGATATTAAATAAATTCTTTTCAAACTAGGATGATTTTAAGAAATAAAATATTCCTTTCAATCTCCCCCTTTTTGCCTTTCTGGACAAAACACAATTAACTCACATACATATCAACTAAAACTCCCCCTTAATCAAAACTTCCCCTTAATAGATTCTCCCCCTAAGTATATCCAAAGGTGTTGTCACAAGATGTTGGCAACATCTAGTTATGACACCTTAAATCAGAAACCATAAGAGCAAGGAGAAACACAAACAAGAAATCATATCAGAGTTAATACCACAAAAAGACAGTTTTTATTAGGATCAGAGAATAAAAACAATACTAAACAAAAATAAAAAAAATCATAACTAAACTAGCAAAACCAAAAAAAACTAAAACTAAGATTAAAATTGATTAAAATTGATTGCTCTCAGATTCTGTTTCTTCTACTTCACTTTTTTCTCCCCCTTTTTGTTCAGAAGGGCCAACTCCGCTTAGTAGTGATTCATAGTGAGCCTTTAACCCTTCATAATAGGCTAGGTCAGCCTTCGCTTGTGCAATCTTCTGCTCAGCATGCACTAATTGAGCTTGTATGAATGCAGGATCAACATCATGAGCAGTAGAGGGGGGGTACAAAAATAGTAGTGGCAGAGGAGGTGTTGGCAGCACCTGCCACAACACCTGCGAAATCAGCTGACTCAGACCAAGGAAGGTCTATCTTCCGATTTCCTTTGAGCAATGCAGGTGCGATCTTTAGCAACTTCCCTGTAGGAATAAGTGCTTCATCATCATCCTTCTCAATCTCTTGAGAGAGCAGCATAGAATAGATGAGTGATGGATAAGGCAGCTTCAGTGTAGGTTGAGCACCATCTGCAAAAGCCATGACTGTGTCAAATACGAGTCGGCCAAAATTGAAAGTAATTCTAGTACCAATAGCATACAAGACAGGGGCTTGATGCTTGGTAACCACACTGGAATTTTCGGAGGGAGTCCAAGTCTTCACGGCAGTTTTATGGAGGACAAAGTAAAAAGAAGTGAGCTTGGCTGCTGGAAATTTCTTAGGATGAACTGGGTAAACAGTGACATGTCCACCAGTGATGACAGATGTCATCTCATCCATGGTAGGCAGAGCAGCATCATCAAAGGCAGGTGTCTGGAGAAATCCATTTATAATGGCAGGGCTGAAGGAGAAGATCTGCCCACGCACATAAACTTTCCCATACTTCATGTATCTAGGATCCTTCACAGCTTCAGTGAGATTGCAGTAGAACTTACGCACCAGTTCTCTGCAAAAAGGACCAGCAGTAGTAACAGTAGACAGTATGTTCCTTACCTCGAAAAATCTCACCATGTTCTGAGCTCCATAGCTCTCAACATCAATGTTATGCTCCTCCAGAAACTCTCGATCAACATAATTCTCCCAGCAATCAGCAATCTCCTTGGAGTAAAAAGTAGATGAATAGGATGAGTTTACCTGGTATTCTTCGCCTAAGGTGTTGTCCAGGGTGTCGGCAACACCTTCCTCTTCTTCTTCAGAGTCATCAGAATCTGACTCTTCTTCCAACTCTTTCTCAGCATCTGAATCTTCACTCGAATCAGAGCTAGAATTCTCAGAAGGTTGTGGGCGGTTGTCAGCAAATTCTGCGAGCATCTTCTCGTCCGGTTCATCTTCAGATTCTGGGACAGGAGTAGTAGCAGTGGATGTAGGCTTCTTGCCTTTAGAATTCTTCATTTTAGCCATGAACTGGGCTAGCTATTGACATTTCTTCTTCATCGGACAGAACAGGAGGAACAGTAGATGTCTCCTCAACAGTAGGTACAGATGCAGGTGCATCTGTCTCAACAGCAGTAGAAGCAACAAGTGGAGTTCCTGATTCAGTGGACTCACTCTCAGAGGAATCACTTGATGATTTACTTTCAGCGGCAAAAAGAACCGGAATAGCTTCTCCAGACGGTTCCTGGTTACTTGAATTTCCCCTTTTTGGCGTACAAGCTTGAAGTCTTCATCAGAGCTCTCATCCCCAGAGGTGAATTCAGTGTCCACCAGAGATGGTCTTGATGGTTGTCCTTTTCCATGGAATCGTTTGGAGGCAGTGTAATCTGGGTTGTATCCAGCTTGTCTCTTGGATCGACGAGTTAAGGGTTTCGTGGGAAACACCTTATTCACCACGCTCATGTCTGGTAAATTCTCTACATCGATGGCATTGTCAGGCTCTCCTGGAGCGATGGAGTCCAGAGGCACAGGTTCGTCGGCAACAGGAATGATTGCTTGCTCAACCACAGGGTGTGGTGATGTAGGTGCTGTGACACCTTCCGCAGCATCTTTCGTATATCCCATCTCAGAACGAATATCGTGTGAATCAAAACCCTTTCCTGCCATTAGAATATGAAAGAATGAAGGACACAAAAATTTTGAGCAATTTTGAAAATCGAGAGAACAAAGAATACACTAGAGCGATACGAAACAAGGAAGTAGAATATTTCCTTAAACAGATAAGAACACAAATATATTAGGCACAAAATCTTTTCCTATTCTAGCTCGGATTCTGAGTAGGCCCCAACGGTAACAAAATCCCCAACGATAACTCTTCAAAAATGGTAACAAATCCGATTTAAAATAGGCAATAAATCCCTTGAATTTCCCCAACAATCTAGGCCCAAATATTTCACCAAATATTACCAAAATTAAATCCTCATCAGAATATAACACCACTGTAACAAAATCCAATCACTTTCAAATTCAAAAATTCAGAGGATAGGGAAAAATCAAAATTTTTATTTGATCAGAATTTGTAACCTTTCGGCCAAATATATTCACAAATATGCATGCCCTAATTATGTTTAAAAACAGAGTGTGACATAAAAATAAAATGCAATTTTATGCACAAATAAATGTTGACAAGTGAGGTGTTATCCACGATGTTGGCAACATCTTCCAGCAACACTTCAGGATTCAGAAAAACTATTATATCCAATTCATTATTTTTGCAGAAGTGGTAGCCTGCACACTAAAGGAACGATCTTCAAATGGACCCCTTTAGGTAGCTTTTTCCATTTGCTTCTGATTATCAATCAAATTTGATGATTGATTCAATTCAAGCTTCATCATTTTTCGTTCTTTTGTTATTCTGAATTTGCAAAGTCACTTTTCATTTGGGACAAGATCATGGAATACACGAACGTCCCTCCACTACTTTGTGACTTAGTTAGAACTCTTCTTCAAATTATATGAATTAAATTGTAAAATATTTTGTAAAGAATCCTGAGTGAAAACTAGTCAATAGTTACAAAGTATCAAATACATCACAAAACAGAATGAATGCATGAATGCAGTATGCCTAGAATCTTAAAAATGCACATGTATGAAAAGGTGTTGTCACAGGGTGTTGGCAACACTCCTGACAACATCTATGTGATGTTTATAATGCACGCATACTGAGAGACTTTTTTAGACTGGAAAATCTCTCGAAATCCAAAGCTTTTGTGAATATATCAGCTAATTGGTTATTAGTTCCAACAAACTCAATTAAAATCATGCTTTTCTCGACCAAATCTCGAATGAAGTGATGTCTAATGTCAATGTGTTTGGTTAGAGAGTGTTGTACTGGATTTTTGGATATATCAATGGCACTAGAATTATCACAGTACACAATTAGAGTATCACTCTTAACACTATAATCATTTAGCATTTGATTCATCCAAAGGAGTTGAGAGCAACAACTACCAACAGCAACATACTCAGACTCGGCAGTAGACAGTGAGACATAGTTTTGTTTCTTACTATACCAAGATACTAAGTTATTCCCCAAGTAGAAACATCCTCCCGAAGTGCTCTTTCTCTCATCTAAATCCCCAGCCCAATCAGCATCACTAAATTCTATCAAATTCGAATTGGTTTCTTTAGTGTACCACAAACCCAAATTCAAAGTCCTTGCCACATATTTCAGTATACGTTTCACAGCTTTCAAATGAGTAACTTTTGGGTTAGACTGGTATCTAGCACACAGACAAACATTATACATGATATCAGGTCTAGTAACACTTAAATACAAAAGACTACCAATCATGCTTCTGTAGAGGGTGTTGTCAACACCTTCGGCAACATCCTCCCTAGACAATTTTTCATTAGACCCCATAGGTGTGTGCATGTGTTTAGTGTTGTCATTCAGAAACTTTTTTACAAGATTTTTAGGATACTTGCTTTGACACACAAATATACCATCATGCATTTGTTTCACTTGCAAGCCCAAGAATTATGTTAACTCACCAACCATGCTCATCTCAAATGTAGAAGACATACACTTCACAAAATCATCAAGTTTATTATTTGAAGCACAAAAAATTATATCATCCACATAAATTTGGCAAATTAAGATATTACCTTAAGACTTTTGCACAAACAAAGTCTTATTAACTTCACCTCTTTTGAAGCCAATATTGAGCAAGTACTCAGTAAGTCTCCCATACCATGCATGTGGTGCTTGCTTCAATCCATATAATGCCTTTTTTAACTTATACACATAATCAATATGATTTGGATCCTCAAACCCTTTAGATTGTTTCACATAGACTTCTTCATTTAGGATCTCATTCAAAAAGGCACTCTTTACATCCATTTGAAAAAGTTTCATTCCCATGTTGCATGAAATAACAAGCAAAAGTCGGACAGACTCAATGCGGGCTACAGGAGCAAAGGTTTCATCAAAATCCACCCTTCAACCTATGTGTACCCTTGAGCTACCAACCTAGCTTTATTTCTAATGATGTTTCCCGACTCATCAGTTTTATTCTTGAAAATCCACTTAGTTCCTATGGCATTACCTTGAGCAGGACACGGTACTAAGTACCAAACTTCATTCCTAACAAATTGTTCTAATTCTTCATGCATAGCATTGACCAAAAACTCATCTTTCAAAGCCTCTTCAACCTTTTTGGGTTCAATGTTTGACACGAAACAAGAGAATCTTACCTGAGAATATGTAGAACTTATGCACAACAAACCTGCCATCTTTCGATAATCCACTTTCTCTTTCCTTCGAGTTTGCAAGTCTCCATGCACATCTCCAATGACCTGTGAGGTTGGGTGATTCTTCTGAATTCTGCTTTGAACATTCTTTCCAGCTACATTTACCTCACTTTTCTCATCAATATTCTCATCAGTAGGCTTTTCAACTTTTGATTTTGGATTTTCTGTAGGAGGTGTTGTCGAAGGTGTTGGCAACATTCCTTTGACAGCATCTAAATTTTCAGAATTATCCAGCAGATCATTAACTTCATCCTCAGTGCTTTCTTCTTTAGATCTGCAAAGTCATCAAAAACAAAATTAATTGACTCAAAAATAGTCATTGTTCTCAAGTTATACATCCTATAGGCTCGGCTATTTGATGAATATCCCAAGAACATACACTTATCACTTTTTGCATCAAATTTAGCAAGATAATCCCTATCATTCAAAACGTGACATACACATCCAAAAACATGAAAATATTTAAGGTTTGGCCTCTTTTTCATGAGAATTTCATAGGATGTCATAGTAGTATCATTCCTCAAATAAACTCTATTTGAAATATGACATGCAGTATTCAAGGCTTCAGCCCAAAAACGTTTTAAAATATTTTTCGAACTTAACATCACCCTTGCCATCTCTTGCAAAGTCCTATTTTTTATTTCAGCAATTCCATTTTGTTGTGGAGTTTTAGGAGCAGAAAATTCATGAGAAATACCTTTCTTATCACACAAACTTGCAAAGGAAGAATTTTCGAATTCCTTACCATGGTCAGTACGAATTCTGATTACCTTCAGATTGTATAGGTTCGAAATCTTAGTGAGCAGTTTCTTGAAGGCATCAAATGTGTCCGATTTTTCTCTCAGAAAATTTACCCAAGTATATCGTGAGAAATCATCCACACAAACAAAAGAATATTTCTTACCTCCAAAGCTTTCAACATCCATTGGACCCATCAAGTCCATATGTAAAAGCTCAAGGCAACGTGTTGTCACAGATATTGACAACACCTCGTGTGACACCCTAGTTTGCTTCCCTTTCTGACATGCTTCACACACAAATGGAATACCAGATTTTAAGTTAGGCATACCTCTTACAGCATCTAACTTACTTAAGTTCTTTAATACCTTGAAATTTTCATGACCCAATTTTTGATGCCATAGATCAAACTCATTAACTTTTGTGTGTCTACAAGCCATCTCTTCTCCGAGTTGATAGCAGTTGTCGGATGACCTAGTACCTGTCATGACACAGAGATTTGAATCATCAAAAACTTTGCATAATTTCTTATCAAATTGCACATGCAGATTATCATCACAAAGTTGACTTATGCTTATTATATTTGCGGTTAATCCTTCAACATGAAGCACATTGCAAAGCTTGGGCAGACCAGCAACATTCAGAGTTCCCTTTCCAACAATGTTTCCTTTTGAACCTCCACCATAGGTTACTTTTCCAATTTTTTTTTCAACATAGTCAGTGAGAAACTTTTTAAAACCTATCATGTGACGAGAGCTACCGCTATCAAAGTACCATGCACCTGAAAAATTAGTTTTCAAAGAAGTATAAATCATATGACATTGAATATCAGCTTTTGATACCCAAATCTTTCGTACATAAGATCTGTTTCTAGGGATGTTGTGAGGAGGTGTTGGCAACACTTTAGGCAACACCTTCGATGCAGATCTATACATGTAGTCTTCCTGCAGCTTAAAACAGTACGGTTTAATATGACCAGGTCTATGACAGTAGTGACATATGTACCTACGTTTCCTTCTAGACATTGAAGGAGCAACAGGTTGTGGCTTTGGTTTTGGAGGATCAATAGGTAAGACCTTTCTGCTTGAGCTTTTCCTTGACAAACACATGGCCTTTTGAACTATCACCAATCTCAAATATGCTGTTTTCAAAAACTAAACCAGCCATACCATCTCTTCCCATCATGAGTAGCGAATCAAGCTTGGAAGTGCTTGAGTTAAACTTGGCCAAAGTAGCGTTTGCTTTTTCGAGTTCTTTCTTCACTTGGCTTAATCCATGTCTTTCTTACTCAGCATGACTTCCAGTCTTGACACATCAGCCTTTAGATCAGAATTTTCCTTTGAAAGAATAGTATTCATCTTATTTTTTTCAACCCAATCAGTATGTAACTCTTCAAACATCATCCGAGCTTCTTCCATGGACATTGTCTCTTCACCTGTATCATTATCACACATATTATCAGTAATGGAGGAATTCAAACAAACTGACCTTTGGGAGATGTTGCGGCCAGGTGTGGCAACACCTAAAGAATTGACTTGAAACTTTTTCTTGCTCTTCAGTAGGGCAGATAAGGCAGTATGGCTTTCTTCATCTTCTTGTTCTTCTTCTTCAGACTCTCCATCACTCAAGGACGTGTTCATCCCTTTCCTAAGCGTGTTGGCACACTCATTTGCATAGTGTTCCCTTCCAACATCAGTTCAGTCATCTTCATCTTTGAAGTATCTTTAATTTCTTCAAGTGCCCAAATCTTCCCATTAAATCTTTTAGGAAAAGATCGAAGAACCTTGTTCACCATAATTTCACTAGCAATAGGTCCTCCAAGAGCATGTGCCTCTGTAGCTATCTTCCTAAGTTTTTTTTTATCATAATCAGCAATAGATTCATTCTCATCCATCCTGATATTTTCAAATCTTGCGTTTAACAAGCTCAATCTTGTTCTTCTCACGCTATCAGTTCCTTCACAGTGTTCTTGAAGAGCATCCCATACATCCTTAGCAACAGTGCAATCAGCTATGATTCCATACATCCTCATATCAACAGTTGCAAAAATTACATTGAGTGCTTTAGCATTGTAGCTTGAACTTTGTGTTTCTTCGGCAGTCCAAGTTTCTTCTTGCTTGATGATATAGTCTCCATCTTCATCTAGCGTCTTTGGAGGAGTCCAACCAGTCAGAATACTTTGCCAAGCACGAACATCCATTGCTTTAATAGTATATCGCATCCTATTCTTCCATAGTGCGTAATTCGTGCCATCAAGGACCGGAGGTTTCAGGAACGAGTTTGCAACAGACGATGAGTCCATCTTATTCCCTGTAATAAAATAAACAAACCAAGATCAGTTCTTAGTGTATCAAGAATATGGCTCTGATGCCACTTGAAAGGGAATAGGGGTTGCACATAAACTGTTTGAGGTGTTGTCACAAGGTGTTGACAACACCTACAATAACACCTTGAGTAATTTGCAGCGGAATATAATTAAAGCGTAAATAAAATAAACAAGCAACCAAATAAATAGACTCAGATAAATAAGCAAGAGTATAAAATACTCTTGCAGCGCCTCAGGCAAAACTTCACTATAAAATAATTCAAAGAGTTTTACAAACCCTAAAACTAGTGATTATTGTAAAATTCAATTTCTCAAAACAAGTGAAAAAATAAAGAGTAAAAGTTCTCCTAAAACATTCTATATGAAATAGAATAATGAAAACGAAGTAAGGAGAAAAACTTGAAGCCAAAACACGTGAGACAATAACACTCTTCGATCAACAATCTTCGAGTGTTCTTCACGGCTTCAAGCAATCACGACCGAGAAAAGTCTTCAGAAGATCTTCAGTTCTCTCGTATGTATCCGTCCATCAATTTATTTGTCTCTCTCCAATATATAGACTAGAATCCTTCCTTGTAGATGTTTCCTTGTAGACATAGGATTCTCTAGATCTTGTTTCATTTTTATCAAGTCAAATCTACATAATAATGAAATTAAATCATTAGAGATAAGATAATAAATATTATGATAAACTTAATCATATCTCAAATCAAGTTATTCAAAGAAATGAATAACTTATATAAAATTACTTCATGTCCAAAAAATGCAAAAGATATTAAATAAATTCTTTTCAATGATTTTAAGAAATAAAATATTCTTTTTAGATGTAATACATTTGGAATATTATTTTAGATTTAATACATCGAAGTATTGATGTAAAATCGAACAATACAAACATCATGTTGAAATATGATGACGTATACCACCGTTAATTATTGTCGTAACAGTACTGAAATTAATTACTGACTTATCTCACGTCATGATAACAATTAAATTAAAATAAACGAATATGAAAAGTTAATACTTCCAAAGAATCCAAACCAAACTTTAAATATTTAATTAAGTGATGAAAAGTGAAAAAAGTTAGTGGGAAAAAAGTTATTTTTCCCTTATTCGTGCCTCGTGAAATTTACATCGTTTTCTTAATCAAATAAAAAAGGAAGAACGAAGTCATTCAATTCATCCACTGGACGAGTCGCTGTCCGTGATCAATTCAACTAAGATCAAGTCGACACATTATATCGGAGTGACTTATACGTAAAATACATGGAGAACTACATTTGGTTTTGTTATTTGTATTTTTTTTTTTTTTTTTCGTCATTCAATTCTTTTTTGATATTTTTTTAATTGGATTTTATAGTATTCACGGGTCATAAAATGATTGAAAATGAAAGAAAATATAAATTACAGTAATAAAATTGAAAATTAATTGTAACATGACCAAAAATGAAAAAAAAAAATGCAAGTTATGATATGAGACTAAAAATAAAAAATCCCATTAACAGAACCAAAAGTAAAAATTATGAAAATAACATGACCAAAAATGTAATTCTTCCTATAATACATAAGAGTTAATGAGTCATTCCAAATTTAAATTTGATTGAAATCGACTATATAATTATATCATTAAGGTCTCGAAATCCCGTAGTATTGATGTTCTAAAATCGACGATGTTCGTTAAAAAATATATAAATGAAAGGCAGCCGAAAATGATTTCGGCCTTTTTACGTGGATATGGGTATTTATGAACATTGAATTTGATTCATTTTGAACGTAAAAAAGTTAAGAGATTTATGTATATATACATGCACGAAGAGATCGGTGTGAATTCACTTGATCAGGCTGGCATGGCCGGTGCAGAAAGGGTCATGTTACCCCATGTTCTCTTCTAGTCTAGCACGTAAAGAGACAGCTACACATAATTTATAACAGTGAGTAAAATACACGTATTTTCTGCTATTAATTGGAGTTTTTTTTTTTTTCCTTTTTACCAAAACCCCATGAAATTGCATATTTTTATTAATTAATAATATTTTTCAGATCCACACAATATATCAATTCAAAGTATAATATTTCATTAATCCACGCGACAAGGTTGAGCAAGAAACCATGGAATCTTGTTCTAAAAGATTTCATTGTTTCTTTTATGTATATAGAAGGTCTTTTTGAGCACAAAAATCTTTAGGTTTTTTTCACGATCTATTGATAATTAAATATTCAAAAGTTTTTAGATTCAGATAGATTTAGATAAAATAATATTTAATTAGTAATTAAAAAAGCTGATAAACTACAATAATTATAGATAAAATATAAGAATTAGTTAGTGTAGAGTATATATTTTTAATTAAATAGTAGTAAACTAATCATTGATTTGTATATGCAAACAATTAATTTTGCATACATGCGGCATGCCGCATTTGAAATTACTAGAATGATTAAACTGTTATCGACTTTTGATATTTCTAAAATATCTTTCATAAACGAATTTTTCTTGCATGTTCATTAATTTTATTATTAGCACTTTATATGAATGGGCTAATCATTAAGTTCATACAAATTAACTCCAATGAAATGATATCACAATTCAATTTGTGAAACATATCTCTGATTTTACTTCATTCGTGATAAAACATTATTTCTTATGTCAAAAGGGTTGTTTTTCAGTATAAATATAGATCCGATCGACTCGTCTAACAAGAAACATATTTTTTTGTTTAATTACATGTTGTGGGATGTTAGTATATTTTCTACACGCTGGATATATATATATATATATATATTATAAAATTAAATTGCAATGATTTTTTAAGACTTGCCTAAAAAACATTTTACGAGTTTTTTGTAAGAGTACGCACTAACGTCACACAGAGAAATTAAATGTAAATATAATAATAAACTAAGAATGAAATTTGAAAATCTAAATGACTAAAATGGAAATTAAAAAAAACATACATAACAAAAATTACGAGTTTTGCGAACAAATGGAAGCAGCTGCTACCGATCACGGTCGTTTGAGGGCTGAGAATGGGTCGATGTAGTGATTTAATGAGCAATCCAAATTGACAAAGTCATGTGCATTCTGGGGAGATCATCAGTCCCTATCTGAACTTGGCAAGTGTTTTGGATCCCATGAACTCTTCTGACAATTTGGGGTTGGCTTGGGGCCCTTTATTACTAATACCTTTCTTTTAAAATTCTTTTTTTAAAAAAATGGATTAAATTTTGAAAAAAAAATATATTGATAAGTTTTTTAATAAATATTTAAATTCCAATGACGAAGGGTTTGTGTGAATAATAGAACGGTAAACATTATTCATTTTAAAGTATCCCACGGAACACAGAAATCTCAAGTTTAAGATGAAAATTTTAATAAGATTCGAAATTCGATGTACAACAACCTTCTCCCCGGCCAGCTTAAAAAGAAGGTGTTAAAATAAATGTAAGTTTAATTTGTACAAGAAATAAATAGAAGATCGATTCTACCTCCAAGCTACGGCAATATTTGGATTGTTCTCTTAATTTTCTAATGTATTAATTAAGCCACTTGTGGTAGCATGTGAACTAATTTGATGGAATTATCAATAATTCATTGTCATCAAAATTTTTAATTAAAAAATTAAAATTATTATTTTGTCTGGTTGTGTGGACTGGTTTATTATTACTTGCAACCAATGTTTCGATATCATGTGTTGCAACTTGCATGCATGTATTTACAGTTTTTTTTTTATGTTTTTTCAATATTTGAATAGTTCTTTGTTTCAAAATTTTAATACAATTTAGTTTTTAGGGGCGAACATTTTCTGGACCATGAGAAGGTATTCTAAATAATTAATGGATAACCAATATGATTTTTTATTTATATTTCTTTTATTAAGATATAATAATTGTCTATGTTACGAGAACATTAATTGAATCACAACATTTAGATCACAATACAGTTTAAAAATATTAGAGTCACACTGATATTATATATCAACATTGTAGGTGAACGCTTGGTTAGATATCGGGAGTTCGATTCCCTTTGTCAACATCTTCTTTGACTAACCTGTCACACATGACTTGTCTGATGCAGTTTACTTAACTACTGTAATTTACAGATCATTGCATTAATACGATGGTTTACATAATGCACATCAAAAGATAGCATATGCAACTTCTCACGTCATTATAAAAACAAAATTTGTTTTAAAAAAAGGCTGGATCTTTAACCTCTTTGTGGTAAGAAAGATATTATGATAACGTCATTGAAAAGTATAGCCCAGCCCAGACGGACTCTTACCCCAGAACCCATATTATCTTGTAAAAATATCCAACTTATAGGCCCAATAAACTTCCGCTATACAAACACTATATAGCCCAAAACTTGTTTTCTAGTTTGGTTTTCTTTTTAACATCTAAACGCTTCTACGTATATACGTATAGTTTATAAAGCTTATAGTTACAATTTGATCAATTTTTATTTGGAGAAAATGATGTTCCTCTAGACGGGAATTAATCATGGATTTATAATAATAAAAGGGAAATTAAATATTTATTTAATTATTTGGCATGTGACGAATATGATTGGAACAAACCAATTATTAAAAATAAAATAAATACGTCTTTTTTTTTGTTAAAAAAAAATTAAGTCTATTGTTAGACGGTCTCACAAATCTAAATTCGTGAAATGGGTCGATTTGATATATTAGTGGGGAAAATTAATACGTTAAATATAAAAAAAAACAATATTTTAGGTCGAATTGAAGATGTGTGAGATTTTGCAACAAGAAAAGTATGACAAATTTTTTGAACGGATTTTTAGACAAGGAAATGGCTTTTGGACTTTATCAAGTGGAGCGTACCTTTTGTAAAACTTATAGATGAAACTAAAGTCTAAAATCATTTGAGAAAGAAATTATTTCGATTAGTCTTTTGTTAGATCCATATATATTTTTTGGTCGAAACCTAAATATTGCTCCTAAAGAAACATATTATTATTATTATTATTATTATTATTATTATTATTATTATTATTATTATTATTATTATTATTATTATTATTATTATTATTATTTGGAGTTGGATAAAATATATAATTAGGAAGATTTCAAATTCATCCATCGTTCAATATTAACTATATACTGGATTTCAAATACGCTCGAATCCATTGTTCAAATTAAATTAAATTAAATGCCTTCATCCAAACTAAATATTCTTTTCACCAAAGTACAATAACAAGTATATATTTCCTCGAATGATTATATATATTTTTTGGACGGGTTGGCACGCATAATATAACATAAAAATAAAAAAGACCAAAAATGACCCACCAACGTGAAAAGAAGACACTAATGCATGAGAGGGAACGTGCAGATGATGATGTATAGTTTTGGAAGGGGCCTTAGGGCCTAAAGATGAACCTATGAACACAACGTAGTTTGTCTCCGAACAAGGACAAAATATGTGGCAATTATTAGTATGAACTTTGTAATTAAAAAAGTGCCTACTATCTGTTAGATGTTTGTGAAATGGCCTTTTGGTTTAGATATGTGGACCTCCCTCCTAACAAGGAGTGTCGACTCGATCGGAACCATTAGCACGTTTAACACGACGATGGCCCGGAGATCATCAACGGTGATACATGGCTCCGTTCTTGGTGGCTTTTGATTCCGCTTTGACATATGTTTTGGGAATTCGGGAGGCTCTTAATTGAACAAGAGAGAAACACTCCAATGTCATTGTTTTTAGGTAGTAGCCGGGAAAACATTACCACTTTTCAATTTTTTCTTAACAAAATTTTATAAAATTTTGTTAAAAAAAATTGAGCAGTGTTTTCGAAAAACTCTTCCAAACACTACCTTGATGATGTAAGCTTTGAACTTCTCGTGCCTTAGATTCTTCTCAGCTGAGGTTGGTAATTAAAGATTGTAAATTCTTAGCACTAGCTAGAGATACAATCTTGTTCTTTTATTACTTTCTGAAAAGATCTACAAACCAGACAGCTTGTAATTTTGTAAGCTGGTTTCGTTCGGCACCTACTTTTGTATCAAATGCAATTGTTAGTCTCGATTAATAATATGATTTGGATCATCTCAAAAAAATAAAATAAAATTTGAGCTTTTGGTTATTTTTGTTATGGTACTTTATTAAATTAATTGTAGGTTGCTCGTAGCCGTGGTTGACGGTAAAACTCTTATTCTACTTGCAATTTTGTCTTCGAACATGAAAAAATGACCAAAATTTTGTAATTTTATTGAATAATCATTTTTAATTAATACACACTTGAATCTTATTATAATCGTCCTAAATAATAATTTGGAAAATTTATATATTTTTTTCATGTAAATATGTTTCTTTGCGATTTTGATATTTATGACATTAAATTTCAATTTTAGTAATATATCTTCCTATTTTTGAAAATTTTAATCATTTTAATTGGAATAACTTATGTGCCATATTGGAAAAAAGACTATATGTGTACATAAAATAAAATAAAAATAGCAAACTAATGTTCAAATTTGAAAATATATTTAATTAAATAGAAATTAGTCAAATAAACATGATGAAAAAAATAATCCCTAATATTTGACGGAAACATAATAGAACTCAATTAATTATATTAATGAATATTAAAATACATTAAAACTTATAAGTTGTACGTCTATTACAACTGAAAAATGCTAGCTCTTTGTTTTTCCTCAATTTTTTTTCTTAATGGTATATTTAAGAGTAATAATAAATAGGTCGAATTCAATTTTCCCTCAATTTTTTTCTTACTTCATGTGGGCCATAGAATTTTTTGGTTTGATTTATTATTAATCTATTTATGACTTATTCTAAATAATTTCGTCTTATTTTCTTCATATTATTTATCTATTTATTAATTAATAATTTACATCAATTAAATCAAATAAATTATAATCTATCCATCAAATCAAATAATGCATTAACTATTTTTTCTTATTTATTTTTAATTTACATTAAATTACTTATTTATGAATTACTTATCCTATCACTCAAACCAAACGGTGCCTATAAACAGCAATTAAGCTGTTACACCTTAAACGCATACAAATCTCGTGTAATGAGATTAATGTTTTCAATGCATTAACAAATATCAAATTAATATGTTTTGATGATTACAAAACTCGGTTAATCGTTACTAACAGTTTAAAGTGAGAAATTTGCAGATTATAATACTTTTGAGTATAGACAATATTGGAAGCAAGAACTGATAATCAAAAATTGAAAATAAAATTTTCAAGGGTTCGAATCTGCCCAGGTTCGGACGATCCGAAGAACGTTCGGACGACCCGAAGATTTTTTATGAATTAAATAAAGATCGGAGGACAGGCTCGGAGGGCACGGAAGACTAGTTCGGACGGCCCGAAGAATTTCCTGGATTTTAATATTGATCGGAGGCACTCTCAGAGGCCACGAAATGCACACTTCGGACGACCCGAAGACAGGTTCGGAGGACCCGAACTACTTTACGGCCACTGAAGATTTTGTCGGAAGAAAATTTGCCGGAATGAATTTAATGCAGCCGTTCGGGGGACCCGAAGATGACTTTGGACCACCCGAACAGTTCATCAGCCGCAGAAATTTGAACTTGAATCAGACAACGTTCGGACGACCCGAAGACCCGTTTGGAGGCTCCGAACCCGTTCGGATTTGCAACTATAAATACATGTCATTTGAAGTCATATCAACTCACCAATTCACTCTCATATCTCATTTCAAGCAATATCCTCTTCTTCAAAGTATTCAAGTGATAGTTGAGCGATTTATTCAAAATCAAGGGTTGTTTGTATTAAATCATTTGTGTGTTGATTGCTCGGTTATTGTAAATACTTGTGTGTGAAGTCAAGCGTATTTTGCGAGTGTTGTGGCTATCCTTGGAGCCTTTAAGGCCAAGTGTTCGAGTTGTATCGGTGCGGTGATCGTGTTGAGTTGTACGGCTATCCTTGGAGCCATCAAGGCCAAGACATTGAAGTGCTAGTGGATCCTTGGTTAATCGATCTTAATCAAGAAGGAGAGACGTAGACTATTTATCGTCGAACTTCCATAAACATCTCTTATCCCTTTTACTGCTTTATTTACATTACGCATTTATTTCATTTATTATTGATTGCTTCAAGTCTTCCGCTTGCGTATTTTCATAATCTCTTTAAATTGCTATAGTTGTCAATAGAACCTAAATCCCCCCATTAGGTTCTAACAATTGGTATCAGAGTCACCTTTTTACAAAATATTTTCAAAAAGGCTCTATGGCAAATCTAGCTAGCGATTATGCTCAAGGGCAATCAACCAATCGTCCTCCTCTTTTCAACTGCATAAACTACGGATATTGAAAAAATCAAATGTCCCTATAAATCCAATCCGTAGACTATGACCTTTGGAAAGTAATTGTGAAAGGTCCCTATATACCTCCGAAAGAGGTTGAGGGAGTCAAAATTCCTAAGGGAATGGACGACTTTTCAAAGGAGGATATGAAATTTATATCTCAAAATGTTAAAGCTATGAATATTTTGCATTGTTCCCTAAATATGAACGAGTACAACCGGATCTATGTGCTCCTCCGCAAAAGAGATTTGGGACAAATTAGAGATATGCCACGAGGGAACCAACCAAGTCAAAGAGACAAAAATAGATCTTCTAAAACTCAAATACGAGACATTTGAGATGAAATCGAATGAAGATATAGACACAATGTTCCGAAGGCTTTCTCAAATCATCAATGAGCTAGCCCAACTTGGAGAACAATATCCAACCAAGCAAGTGTGGAGGACAGCTCTACGCGCCCTACCCAAGGAGTGGTATGCCAAGAGAACGACCATCATTGAATCCAACAAAGGCGACACCGCATCCTATGATCTTGATCAACTTCATGTGACCATTAAAATCCATGAGTAAGAAGTATCTACAAGGAAAGAATCAAAGAAGGAGGATGAAAAGACCAAGGCAAAGGGGATTGTCTTATCCACCCAAGTAGAAGGAGAAGATGATGATGATATGACACTCTTCGCAAGAAAGTTCAAAAGATTTATGCGAAAAAACAACTTTAAGAAGAAGACGGACAAGGAAGTAACATGCTACAATTGTCAACAACAAGGCCACTATGCAAATGAGTGTCTTCTCAAGAAGAGGGTTGACAAGGAAAAGAAGAAAGCACTCATAGCCACTTGGAGCGATAGCGATGATGACGAGGAGGAAGCTAAAATCTGCCTCATGGCTAAGAGTGATGATATCGTTTCTAACGACGATGACGAGGTACCTTTCTATGATGAATTACTACATGCATATAAACATATGTTTGATATGGCTAAGTGTAGCGACCCAACCTGGATCCACTATCTAATCAGAGTTAAGAGCATATTTAAGCATGCATTAAAATAAATTGCTCCAGAAGACTTAAATAAAAGCAGACCGGCAGAATACAACCGGTTAAACAAATTCGATTATACGACCCAATCGAATGAATAAGCCTAAAGGGAAAAACCTACAGCTAATCCTGCTGTCTTCACTGGTCACTGGCTACTCCAAGCTCATGGTGCTCAATCCTGCACCTACACCTGCCCCGTCGAATGGGGTGTCCAGATACACAGAAAAGACTGGACGTGAGCTCTAAGCTCAATACAAAAGCACGGGTAAAACATACAAACATGATGCATGCAAATGACAGGGTATCCATATCTCGGATAACTGTATACAACTGCTCAGTAATGGTGCCTAGGACATGAGTGGTACAACCCGGGGAGCAAACCCTGTGTACACTGCTCATTCCCAATGGACGTAGACCGTGTCTTACAGATGTCAGTGCCGGCTAACCCGTCGGTCGCGGGGCGCTTGACATCAACCGTCCGAACAGGGCTGAGCGGCCCTCCATAGCTCATCTCAAAAGATGTACAGGCACAATATGATATGCACATGCCGCATAATAATATGACACACAAATGCAACATATAATCATACAAAACCCGCCGGCTATCTCAGTCAGTACTTACGTACCTTATTACAGGTAGTCCTAGCAGTCCCACTCTAGGTTCCAAGCCTATCAACAACTCTACAATGCAAATACCCATGCATCATTAATTAAGCTCTAAAAGTCTTAAATAAGCTATTGCATACTCCTAAATAATTTAAGGATACCATAGCTATACCTGCGTCCGTCATCAGCCCACTGATGGCGACTATCCTGCAACTAGGGGCACACCCCTGCTGCAGCTCCACAGCCTTGAGCACGACTCTACTACATGAGCACTGCTCCGCTACTATGTCAGACACTGTCTGACTATGCTAAAATATTTTCCCTACTCCAACTCTAAAATAAGAGTACCCAAATCCATAAAATAGAGCCACGTGGGCGAAGGAGAGGATGTTGGTGCGAGTCTCAAATGAGCTCCTCGGCTCTCTATATATAAGAGAGGTTTCGGGTCGTCCGTTCACGCCTTCGGAGTGTCCAAACTGCTTCAGGCCGTCCGATCGTCTCATCGGATCGTCCGATCTTCGCCACGTGTCAATCCAATCGCATGCAACCATGAACCTGTCCCGAACACTGTTCGGATGGTCCGAACTGCCTCTTCGGATCGTCCGAAGTCACCCCTATGACTTCACCGATGACATAATATTTTGGGACAGCTGGCTGGGCTATAGTTCGGATCGTCCGAACCCACTTCGGATCGTCCGAAGTCTTCAGAGCCTCCGAAGCCTGGCTCCGTCCATGTTCGGATCCTCCGAACTCAGGTTCGGAGCGTCCGAACCCTTCGAACCTTACCCACCATTTCCGAGTGTCCTGAATCCATTTTTGGACTCCATTAATCCATTTGGAATTTCTTTAATCATGTTTTACTTAATCTAAACATGAATACACGATTAATTGCGCATTAATCATTAATTTCGGATACGGGTTACTACATTCTCCCCCCCTTAAAAGATTTCGTCCTCGAAATCTAGGATAAACCTCGAGAACGTACTAAAAACCCTAGCTTGAGTGTCTGATCGAAATAGCTTCCGACAAACTCAGACTCTTGTCAAATTCCTTGCAAGCCCCATTAATGCTGAACCGCATTAACATCCTCCCAATTGAAGATTACTGCGCTGCTGGCTGACATTCAAACTTCCTTGGAACTAATGTATCACAACACTAATACGTCTTCCATTCTCACTATGATCTCACTGCCTACGAAGGATACAAACACCCGCTTGATCGAGATCACCATCCCAAGTAAAATCTTAAACTGACAAAGACTAAGTCATAACCTGACCGGCTTAAGACATTCGTCGAACCACTAACCGAAACTCGATCTAACCATCTAATGGTTCCAAAACTTTTCAGTGCTCAAAACCTCTAGTCAGGAAACACTAATCCCAACACTGTGTTGACACATCAAAACCCGAATTCCCTCTCAAGAGAATCTTGTTGACCCAAAGCTATACTCCAACGTAACTGCTTAACCTAATTCCAAACTGGACATCCATCCCATTCTCCACCGAAGCGAACGAGCTTCCCAAGCAATTACTGGGAACTCAGACCATCCAGTCTAGTACCAATCACAGTTCATGTTTCTTAGTATAACTCAACACTGTGCCCTGATGAAAACTATCATCTCTCACCGATAATGACACTAAGTCATCTTCTAACCATCGGCCTGCGAAGTCACGCATACATTGCAATAGAATTTATCACACCTCTGATGATCTACATCATCTCGACCATTGGTTATTCACCCACGAATTCAATCGATAGACATCCTCCTGATTGTTATACATACTTGCAATCACTGGGCACACATCAAGACTAAGGCAAGCTCCTACCAATCTGCTCGACTGGGACATTCCACAGTACACAGACATATGGAAACGCTTCCTGTTCCGTCTCGACACCCGACAGTTACATGAATCTGATATAACTCAACTCGGAGTCTCTGATGATACCATCATCGCTCGTCCCAACTTCCCAAGGTTGAACATAAAGATCCTGGAAACTAAATCCCAATGGATCCTCCAGAGTCAAATCATTCCTTTTTGCTGAAGGCATCAGCCTTAGCGCTGAAAAGATTAATTCATCTATTCCCTAGTCACTTCGGGGAAAACACTTATGCTCAAAGTAACTTGTCACCCAAAACGTCTCTGATTGTCGTTCATTGCTAAAAAGCAATATCTTTGACAAACAGTCTGCATGGATGTGACTCACTGATTCAAAAGAATAAATTCGATTCATCACGATCTTACGAAATCTTCGATCCCAAAGGTAAACCACGTTGGCTACTAAGTCAATCATTGACTATCTCAGTCACTTCAGAGATATCACACATTACTCGCTGAAAGATTAGTGACACCACCTGCTGCATCTCGAGAACTAGATCCCAACTAATGTCACATCTCACGATCATCCACTGATGTTCATACGAGTACACAATTCTCGTTGGATCTCAAACACAACGGTATACTAAGACATCATCACAAGAACACTGTCCTGGGAACTACCAATTTACTTGCTTGTTTCTCCTGTCAAGTTAATACCTAACTTGACCATACAAGTCAATTGAAATCTTCCGATATATTCGTCTCTGGCAAACCTATAGATTCCAAAGCATCACCTGCTCCGAGACTGTACCAAGTACTCATCTCCTAAACACTAAGCGACAAAATACTATCCCAATTATTTCTCGATTGCTATATCCAAATCATCACTGATTTGATTTACCCTATCGATCTCGTCGAACTACTGATGCTCGCACTCGTCCGATCAAACAACCACTGATCATATAAACCTACGTGGCTCAATCAATAACCATGACTCAGCTGCCACGAAGAACTATTTCCAAACACTTGAAATACCCAATTTGCTCTGGTTTCAACACACCCACATTTGATAATCCAGACAATAGCTATAAGTAGTCTATCAACACAATCTCGTGCCTTACTACTGACAGCTGCCTCGTACACTAAACTTAATCAACCTAACTCTGACAGAGTTAGCCAATAACCACTAGTAGTCAAAAGCACAAATCTCGTGCCACCTTAGCACTACCAATAAATGTCTTGTTCACCCAAGGAAAACATCAAGATAAACTAAGCTCATTTCCATCCCATGGAAAATCTTATGCTCAATCTCTGAAAATATCAGACAGTACTTAGCGCAAACACTGCACTAATTATCCTTGCTTCGTTCATCCAGGATGAATATCACGATTCGTCAAATTCAGAATCATAACTAACGAATCTCCAAGATTCTTACAATCTCTGGACACACTCCTGATTATATCTCTCGTTAAGATTGTGCAACAATTCAAGACTAAGGTAGCTTGCCATGATAACCCACTGGGACTGTAACGCCCTGTTTTTATCTTAAATGAGTTTATTTGAGTTAATCAGAGATTACAGAGTTCTCGAGCCGGTTTGATTTTGATCAGGGTCCTTTTTGCAAATTTTGGAAATTTCAGGGACTAAAACGCAAATATTGATTTTTATATATTATCTACACTTGGATTTGTTTGGAGAAGCCTTCTCCTCCTTCCTCAAGCATGCCTCCTCCATTGTAGACGCCACTTTTGAGCTTTTGAGCTTTGTGATTTCATTCCGGGCTCGATCCGTCCGTTGGAAATTATTTCTGAAGGCAGATTATCGATCACTGCAGTGAGAGCTCTGTTATATCGTAAGTTCTTCTTCGATCCGATACATTCTAGTTTTTGGATGTTGTTAGAATCATTCTAGATTCGAGTATGTTGTTCTTGACAGAGTTCTGATTGTTTATTATCTGTCGGTTTTGAAATAGAGCGACGTTCGGAATTGTTATGATTTTTGGAAGCCATTTTCAAAAATCATGGTTTTGAGATGTGTTGGGTTTGCCTTGTTGTTGTAGTATTAGCATTGAGTTGAGTTGATATCGGTATTGAACTGCTGTCTGCGTTTCCGGTTTGTTCAGTTTATAGCCGTTATGCCGTCGGTTTGAGTTTTGGGGATTTTGAACCGTTTTTGAGTTGTTGGAACTTGGCTTATAAGTTGATCTTGGTTATTGATCATTCATTTGTCTCCGTACAGATTCGTTTGGAGGTATCAAGCCCAGAGTTAGCAGCTGTTTGATCGTTTCCGAGATTTGAACAAAGAACGGTATAGAGCATTTCCTTGAACCGTTGCCTTGTTGTTGTTAGATTGTATAGTTGTTGATACAGTCTCTTTTGTAGCGTATCCAGAGTTGGAAGCTACTGCATTGAAAGGTAAAAGCAGTCATCGTAACGGGATAGCATACTCGGGACTGTGGTTCTCGAGTTTTCCCTTTTGAAATCACGTACTTGCATCTACACTTGTTCTAGCATGAGGAACTTGTGTTTTGTTTGATGGTTTTGGATTTTGTTAAATGGCTTATGTTTTATGTTTCTGTTATGAAAGAGTGGGTGCCCAGTGAGCCAACTTGTGGCTATGGGCTTTGATGACTCTTTGTACAAACGATCTTTTGTTTAATATAATTTACACTTTTATTAATGGCAATGACTTTATCTTTCTTCATATTGTTATATTGTGATATACTATTGTTGTTTTGATAAAGACCTTGAATATACTATAGTGTATGTAAGATGTGGTAGAACATGGGGATGTCTATCATGAAATACATCTTATAGTCACTGTATATTCTAAACTGTTCCTAGTCAATTGAGCCGTCCGATAATAAGGATAAGGATCGCTCGAGTTTGAGATTAGAATTTGCGATGCGGAGTACCACGTTTCATTGGTAGGGAACATGGAGATGTTCGAAGCATGCAAATGGATATTCATAGGATGAATAATCGAACTACCCTATCCGGACTTTCCAAGTGGTTATCACTTATCGAGTGGATAAAGTCCGCGGTTTTGGTTGTACACCATTAGTCCTTACTACTTGAAACATCATGGAGACTCTATATGCTAGTACTGTGCTTTGACTCGTTTACCGACTCTATGGGGGTCATCAGGTGTCGGGATTGGGTACAGTTACAACACATATAGGAGTCGATGCATTATTGTCAAGGATTCACCACATACTTGCGAGTGTGGATATCCTATGCGATCTGAGGAGATATTAGTGTGACGAATCTCTGGCCAGAGTACTTGATGTGATTTAAGAAATGGTTTCTTAGTAGCACATGCGATGTCACTAATTTGATCTTCAAGATGTATTGCATAGTTATCGAATCTTGAGCGACTCTCGATATACCAATGGTTGTTGATTCGATCGGGATATATGGATGAAGGGACCGTACTGTACGCGAACCAAAATCTACTGGTTCTTGTAGGCACTATCAGTGATACCTAGGGAATCATGGGGCGATGTTGCTAGGCGCTTTACCATGATTCGTTGGGCAAGTCGGAAATCGTTGTTCCGAGTCACAAGGAGTTGTGAGCCCACGGCTAGCTGTATCCCTGAACCATTGAGGGTCACACAGTGTAATGAAGTTTTAATCCCCGTTGAGATAGTTAAATTTAAAGAGTTAAATTTAATGAATAAAGAAGTTGGACTTCTTAAATAAGAGTAAGGGAGTAGGGTTTCCTAAAATGACATAGGGATGTACATTTTTGGAAACCACTGAATTCGGATTCAGAAAAATTTATCTTGACTTTAAAATGTGCAGAAATGGTTTCTGTGCACATTGGTAAAATCGGTTTATCAATCGGAGTCACGATGAATTTTATATTAATTTCTGAACTTGCGGGCTTTGCTTGTCGGGCCTCAACTTATGACTAATGGGCCCTAAGGTGTTAGTGGCCTGCATTATAAATAAGTTATTGCAGTACAGAAATTAGAGAGAACAGGTCATAATTTGAGACAGGTTTTTTCGAAAACCCTAGCCTCCTCTCTCTCAAATTCGGCCGCCCCCTCCCTTCTCTGCGTGAGAAATTCCGGTCTGTGATTTTGAATTGCAGTCTGGAATAGCGAATCAAATTCGTTTATTCTCTTCGTAGAAAAATTCTGATAGATTTTCTAGTGCAATCTATCAGAGGGATTAAACCTCCATTCGTGGACCTGATTGAAGGAAAGCTTGTTCATCAGTTCCAGGGAGATACAAGAAGCGCAGAGAAATCTGTGTGGTGTCCAATAATCTCGCTTCGAGATTGAAGGTAAAATTTAATAATAGTTATTTAATTTTACACACACTTATAATTTAATCGTTGAACGGTTGATACCCACAATATGGAATTGTTCCATAATAAAATTTTTAAACTTCCGCTGCACCGGGTATCAATCGTGATTGATCTGAGAGCCGCGTTTTCCAACAGTGGTATCAGAGCCAGGTTGCTCAGATCAAACGATTAAATTAATCGATTGTACAAAAATTTTTGAGTCTCGGTTTTTGAAACAAAATAAATATTTTTAAATAAAAATAAAAAAAAAATTTCGGGGCAAAACCCGGGCAGCGATTGGATCGCTGCCCGGTGGGGCAGCAATTGTTGCTGCCCCGGGCGGCGCACGGCGCCGCCCAACGGGGGCGCACGGCGTCGCCCAGGGGCGGCGCTCAGCGCTGCCCAGCGCAGCGCAGCGCTGGGCGCTGCCCAGGGCGACGCTCGGCACCGCCCAGGGCGGCGCACGGCGCCGCCAGGGCAGCAACTGTTGCTGCCCTAAAGGGGCAGCCGGGCTGCCCCGGCCCGCGCCCACGGGTGCGGGCCGGCCCGGGAGTGTCCCGGGCGGCCCGCGGGAAAAATTAAATTTTTATTTAAAATTAATTTTAATGTGTTAAAATTTTATTTTTGGTCCGGTCAAAAATTGTTTTTGATTGGTTCACGAGATTTCGGATCGAATTGTTCGAGTCCGTAAACTTTAAAATTGATTTTTGGATAAATTTGAATTTTTGGAAAATTTTAATATTTTATCCTTAAATTGAATTTTGAAATCAATTATTTTTGGTACAATTGATGATAAGATTTGATCTTATGAATATATTGAGTAAAATATGATTTTATCCATAAAATTGGATTTTGTAGATAAAATATGATTTTATTTGATAAAGAGATAAAATATGATTTTATATGTAAAATGAGATTTTATATATAAAATATGATTTTATCCTGTTTAAATTTGAATTGCCACTGCATGTTATCCAATAAATTAATTTTGAATTAAATGTTATTGGATAAGGATGATCGATTGCCATGACCAATTTTGTAGGTGTATGTTAGGAATTTACATTTGTTTTTATTGTTGTTGGTTTTATTAATGGGCCTGGTTTATGGCCCAGTATGAATGTCATATGTAATAAAAGTGGGCTTGGTTTATGGCCCGTTCCCACCCCTAAAAATGTATCCCCTACTTGTCATTGTTATTTATTGTAAATACATTAGATTTAGTGGGAGATCAAGATTTGAAGATGGTGGGCCCAGCAGACAATAAAGACAGAAGAAATGTAAATTGGAAGCACATGTAATAGGATTGCATTGCATACTGCATATTACCTAGGATTGGACTAAGACTCGTGATTGGCAACCACGGGTCAATTAAAAATGGAATCGATCATCCTATATAATATATGATATTATGATTGTATGCATGTTTTAGACATAATTGCGTGAATCCGGCAAGCATGCAATAATTTGAAATTGATGAGACAAATTTTTATAATTAAAAATCCCTCATTTTAAATATGATTTAAAATTGATATCAAGATAAATAAAGGAAATTTAAATTTGTTTAAATATTCCTACCTTCCATCAACGGTCAATGTATGAGATGCTACCCGCGGATACGGTCCGGCTCATATTATTGGGGGGGGCCCGTTCGTCGAAAAGCTGTACATTGGATCGACAAATGTTGTAAGTTGGGTGGAACTCCCATGGGATCGGCTCATATTATTGGGGGATCCACATGGCGACCGTTCATCACAACTTAATATTGATGGGTCATCTTGACATGTCACTTTAAACGGCATCATATTATTGGGCCCTTATTGGACATGAGGTAAACACATGGGGGTTGCTTTGGAAGCAATTGGGCTCTACCTTTTGAGAATTATGGTTGGCTGATATTATTCGGGACCATAAGTTTGTCAATTGGACTCCATGTTCTCACTAAGGAAAAAGTTTCCCGTTTTCACTAGAGGGTAGTGAAATCGTTAAAATAGTGGGAGTGAGATTCATAAAATTAAATTCGCCTATTTTATGTCTTAGTAAATTGCTTAAACAATCATCGATAATTGTCTGTTTCATCTCAGTAATCCACATGTTTCTATTCTCCAACAAAACAAACTTATTGGCGCAAACAATACAGAATGATTCCATAAGTTAAGATTGTCCTAAGTTCGGAAAAGATTTTCTAAAGTGTTAGAAAAGGCTTCTCCGAAAACAGCCCCGGCTGATGTAACTGCCGAAAGGTTGGCCGAACTAGAGAAATGGTTGGACCATGATCTCAAGGCCAAATGTTACATGCAAAATTGGACAAGTCTAAACAAGTTTGCCATCACTGCAAGAAACCCGGTCATTGGAAACGTAACTGCAAGGAATACCTCAAGCAGTTGCGAACTGCAAAGGGTATGTTTTACATTAAAATGTTTTTCTTAATACTACTTCTTGGGTATTGGATACCAGATGTAGATCTCATATTTGCAATGAGTTGCAAATGATGACAAGAAGTAATAGGCTAAGGATGGGTGAGACCCAGTCAAGGCTCGGGAATGGTTCCAGAGATAAATCCAAAGCTATAGGAGACATTTTTGCAGAACAATTTTAAGTTTTTTGAGAGATGTTTTATTTGTTCCAGATTTGATTAAAAACATTATTTCTGTTTCTATGCTTGATAGAGATAGTTATTCTTGAAATTTTGTGAATGGGATTTGCAATATTTACAAGAATGAATGTTTGATTGGAAATGGACAACTTGAAAACGATCTATACAACTTAAAACTAAAAGACGTTCCAATAAATTATATTGATAAACCGGCGACAACAAACAAAAGGAAAATCGATAGTCAAAACCCGGCGAACCTTTGGCATGCTAGGCTAGGTCATATTTCCTCAAGGAGGATGAACAAGCTAGTGGGAGAGGGCATGTTTGATATGTCTGATATTAACTCTCTACCTACTTGTGAATCCTGTCTAAAAGGGAAAATGACTAAATCTCCTTTTAAGGGGAAGCCTGAACGTAGTCAAAATCTGTTGGATTTGATCCATACAGATGTTTGTGGACCATTTAGAGTTGGGACTCAATATGGCCACACCTACTTCATTACCTTTACTGACGATTATTCAAGGTATGGGTATTTATATTTAATGAAATATAAGTCTGAAGCATTTGAAAAGTTCAAAGAATTCAAGGCTGAAGTAGAAAACAAGCTAGGTAAAAGTATTAAAGCACTTCGATCGTATCGAGGTGGAGAATACTTAAGTACCGAGTTTTTGGACTATCTAAAAGAGAATGGGATTCTCTCTCAGTGGACTCCTCCTATGACACCACAGCTGAATGGTGTATCGGAGCGTCGTAATCGAACTTTGTTGGACATGGTTCGATCCATGATGAGCTTCACTGAGCTTCCATCTTCGTTTTGGGGCTATGCGCTTGAAACGGCGGTATTGTTGTTGAACAACGTCCACACTAAAGCAGTGGACAAAACACCATACGAGTTATGGAATGGCAAAGCTCCTAAGTATTCGTACTTGAGGATTTGGGGATGTCCTGCTTACGTGAAGCGGACAGTGGGAGATAAGTTGGATAGTCGATCCAGCTTATGTTATTTTGTAGGGTATCCGAAGAATTCAATCGGATATTATTTCTATTATCCTGCTGAAACAAAGGTGTTTGTTTCTAGGAATGCCACCTTCTTGGAGAAGGAGTTCTTATTGGATAAGAAAGGCGAGATGATGG